>NC_056729.1:756867887-757165387 GCF_019279795.1 Protopterus annectens | reverse complement strand
TTTCGGCTTTTCCTGGTTAGGGGTGACCACAGCAGAGCTCTCGTCCACTAATGATTGGCAGTAGATTTTTACGTACTGAGTTGCCAGCGCTGATGCACAACCTCCAACAAAGGTATGCTCATTCACGCATGTCTCCACACAGAAGACACTTTAGCTGAGAATCGAACATGACAATGTCTTACTGTGAGGTGACAACGCTACCACAGCACCACCACCGCAGTTCAGCTCCTCCACAATCTTAAATTAAATTAAGCTATCAGCTAATGAATAAATGAACAAATGAAAGACAGTCCAAATATGTATTGGATTTATGAATACTGAAGTGACTTATGCACATCATATGAATGAAATACTCTTTATACTATCAGTTTTAGAAAACTCACAACTTATTCCAGATAAAAAAAAAATGTATTTACAAAATTATTTTCTTGGTAGATTTATAGCTTATGTTTTTATCATAAATAATTTCCCATGAAGAGACCTGGAAAGAAGTTATTGGCAAAGCCGTCACAGAACCTTAAGATGTTTTCTTTGCAATAAGAGGATGCATTTCTTCACATTTCTAGTGTTTAAAATTAGTCCTCTTTATGAAGAATGGCTAGTAAGTATTGCTGAATACATGTTCTCTTTTATACATACATCATACTCTTAGCACAAAAATATCTGGACAAAGCCAAAAATAAGTTGGGATAAGGTCCAAAAATAGGGACAACTTTTAAATATTGCTGTTATGAATTTAGTTATTAGAATAAAATATGTTGTTACCACACATTTCTGAAGGATATGAAGCCTGAATATCAAATGTCTGTCATTATTAAAGAATTCAGTCCACAATGACTTGCCACAAAACTCTAAATTTTATGAGAAGCATCCAAAAACAGGGTCATAATGTGGACATTCTGCAAAAACCTGGACAGTTGAGAGGTATGCTTTTGTGCTGCTTTGTGTTGTATTCTCATGTAACTAACCCAATATAAACACACCCAAATCAAAACAAATGCATTTCTTTAACATTTGAGTGATTAAAAACCTCATTTCTGGTAAACATTTATATATTATAAACAACTGTGTGATAGTAATCTGCAAGAATAAGCTACCTGCAGTATTCACATGTAGGACAGTAGTTTGGATTCCTCTTACGGGTGTTTTATATGGAATTTGCATTCTAAATCCTGCATTGCATAAACCTAAGCACACATGAGAAATTTTAAAAATGTAAGGAATGATCAGTAAGTGTCCACGTGGTGTGGCCCAAGACTTACCATGGGCCACTGACCAGGATGCATTTGCATTTGAAAGGGAGCCCATACATCTGCTGTAAGGAAATAATGACTGCTATCTGCACAAAAAAATGAGGGATTAGAAACAAAAGCATGTTTGTTAATGTCTGTTTTTACTTATAGCAGATAATCCTGTTTGGTCAAATTCTCTTTTTAAAATAGCTGGCCAACCAGTGAACTGTAAAGAATGGCAAAATAAGGGAACATAATTACACTTTTGTCAGTAACTTTAACAAACCAGTGGTAAAGTTAAAATAGTCTCTTTTGACAAATTTCATTCTCAGTTTCATCCCCATCTGATTGAGAAAGGGAAGTTGCTGCAGCTCAGGCAAGCTATTTTATTTTTTAGTTTGAGGTAGACTTTTGAGTCGTATATCCCCCACTAAGTGAAGACTTGGGATTGTCAAAGTTTAGTAATTCAAAAGCTCCTAAATTATTGAGAGATTCCAGGATATATTCTGGATTGATATCCCCTGAAGAAGAAGCAACCAAACAAAATATACAGTTATGTATTAGGCATATTCTGAGGGCAAATGTGTACAGGATTCTTCTAACATACTTTAGTCTCCTAAATTATCATGGCATCTCCCTATGCTGTTAGACCATCAGATTAAATTTGTTTATGATGGTTACTTGCCAATGGCTAAACATGCGATATTGATTTATTCTTCTGATGATAAATGTGAGGTATGCTGTCAACCAGGTGCAGAAAATCTTCATAAATTTTAGAAATGCCCTTTTGTCTTCTCTTCATGGCTGCAATAAGGTTCTCTTTTTCAGAGATTAATGGAAAGACACTACCCTTCAACACTATCAAACTGGAAGACATCTCAATCTATGGATTTTCAAAAACTGATGAGAAAATCAACTGTTTCTTATTGCATATTTAGTGACTGTCAGGTTGTATATTGCTAGATATTGGAAAAATGTTCAATCATTTTTATTGCAGAATTTCTTCCAACATGCTATTTCCTATGCAAAGATGACTTCAGAATGTGTTAGTTCACACATTGTCACTTTACTTATTTATCTATTTATTTATTTATTCATTTATTCAGTCCTTCATTCATTTAGATTTCCAGTAAAAAAGCAGCGTTACCAGACCAGAGCTAATAAAATCAAGCCAAGTTTTAATCCAGGAAATGCAAATGGTGAGCGCTCTCGCAGTAAAAAACTGCTTCAAGAGACAAATTCTTCATTCCACTCATCAGTTTAAAAATACATGTGAGCCAATAAGAACTCAATAGCAATTAACAAAACATCAAATAAGTATTCATTACTATTTAGCCCATTAAGGAGCTAGCTGTATCATAGTGGAGGGTAAATATACAATAAATGCTATACAGTATAAATACATGTAAAAAAGGAGATACCTATATGCATCAGTTTTTAATAAAATACATAAAAGACACTAATTTTTTAAGATGTCTCTTATCTAGCATATGTTTGATGGAAAACTTATCATCTAACCCTTTACTCATAGTGGCTCTCATTCTAATGATCCATTCTAGTTCTTTACATTCTACTTTATTTCTTTCCACACCCCCTCTATTCCCAGTCCATACTTTCTCCATGACCAAAAATTTAAATGTGTGTAATACATCCGTATCTATCACGTGTCTGGCAAGGGCATTAGTGTCTGCTCTCCTCTGAATATCATAAAGGTGTTCTCTGATGCAATCACGTAATCTACGTGTAGTCATACCTACTTAGAAAGATGAGCACAGTTCACAATAAGCCAAATAGACTATATTATATGTGTTGCAGTCTGCTCTAAAGTTGAATGTCAGAGACTTCCCAGTATCTAGGTGTAAAAAATAACCTTTATTATCCACTGCTTCACAAAAGTTACATTTTCTACATGGTAGAGTACCTTGTACATGTTCAGAAGTCCCAGTACAGTGCATATCACTATTCTACGGCCCACATAGTAACCTAGTAAGTGATTTCTGATTCTTAAAAGCAAAACTGGGTTTGTCTCCAACCATAGTTTTTACCTTATCATCCACACACAAAATATTCCAATGCTACCTATAGATCCCATGTAGCAGTCTGATATCACTGGAGTAAGTAACAGGTACTCTCAGTACTTGGTTTCTGTTAGATTCTTGCCTATCTGAAGGGGTACAGTTAAAAAAATATGGTTTAGCTTCATTATTCCTGAGAGCCATCACACTGGACACAATTGGGTTAACTTCTGTAACTTTATAACCTCTCTCTTTAAATGTCCACTCTAAGGTTGTTGTGACACTTAGTAGTTGTTTTATTGTCGGAAAGACTATAAATATCTTTCAGGCATGCTTTCTCAAATGTTTCAACCACATCTTGTGCTAATAGCTACGCCAACCTTGTAATGGGGACCTGGGTGCGTCACCATATTTTGACATATGGTCTCAGTAAGCATGTTATTTTTTATCGGAGATTTGTAGATGATCTCTTTCTTCTTTGGCAAGGAGGGTTGGACTCCTTTGAGTCCTTCTTTAATAATGTCAACAATAGTACTGATTTTTTTTTAAATTTACTTTTAAAACCTCATTTACTTCTATGGAGTTTTTGGATATTAATGTTAAAAGGAAAACACAGAGAAGCTCTACACTGAGGTCTATTGTAAAGAATGCAGTAGAAATACATATGTCCAGAGACACAGTATGCACCCCAACCATGTGTTTAAGAATGTTGTAAAGGGGCAAGCATTTAGGATGTCTAGATTAACAGTGGAAGATGGGACATTCATGCAAGAAATGCACACATTAGAGAGGACATTTAAAGAGAGAGGTTATAAAGTTACAGAAGTTAACCCTATTGTGTCCAATGTGATGGTTCTCAGGAATAATGAAGCTAAACCATATTTTTCTAACTGTACCCATACAGATAGGCAAAACCAAGTACTGAGAGTACCTGTTACTTACTCAAGTAATATCAGACTGCTACAAGGGATCTATAGGAAGCATTGGAATATTTTGTGTGTGGATGATAAGGTAAAAAATATGGTTGGAAACAAACCCAGTTTTGCTTTTAAGAATCAGAAATCACTTAAAAGGTTACTATGTGGGCTGAGGAATAGTGATATGCACTGTACTGGGACCTCTGAACATGTACAAGGTACTCTACCATGTGGGAAATGTAACTTTTGTGAAGCAGTGGATAGTAAAGGTTATTTTTTACACCCAGATACTGGGAAGGCTCTGACATTCAACTTAAGAGCAGACTGCAACACATATAATATAGTCTATTTGGCTTATTGTGAACTGTGCTCATCTTTCTATGTAGGTATGACTACGCATAGATTATGTGATCGCATCAGAGAACACCTTTATGATGCTTGGAGGAGAGAAGACACTAATGCTCTTGCCAGACACGTGATAGATATGGTATCACACACATTTAAATTTTTGTTCATGGAGAATGTATGGACTGGGAATAGAGGGGGTGTGGAAAGGAATAAAGTAGAATGTAAAGAACTAGAATGGATCATTAGAATGAGAGCCACTATGGGGAAAGGGTTGAATGATACGTTTTCCATCAAACCTATGCTAAATAAGAGACATCTTAAAAATTAGGTGTATTTTATGTATTTTATTAAAAACTGATTCATAGGGGTATCTCCTTTTTTACATGTATTTATACCTTTTAGCCTTTATTGCATATTTACCCTCCACTATGATACAGCTAGCTTCTTAATGGGCTAAATAGAAGTGAATTCTTATTTGATGTTTTATTAATTGCTATTGAGTTCTGAGTGGCTTACATGTATTTTTAAACTGATGAGTGGAATGAAGAATTTGTCTGATGAAGCAGTTTTTTTTACTGCAAAAGCGCTCACCATTTGTATTTCCTGGAATGAAACTTGGCTTGATTTTATTAGCTGTGGTCTTGTCACTCTTTGCTTTTTTACTGGATTTCTTATATTTTGATTGACCAGTTTGCACACACCACATTTCTGTTTTGGATTATTATATTCATTTAGATTTGTTTACCTGGGTAGTGGACTGATCAATTCTGATCAATTTCAGGCTCAGTCCTAGTGAAAAAAGAGCATTTCACAAACAAAAATAACAGAAATCTAAGTGATAACAGAGTAGTTCAGATTAATTACACAGAAAAAAATGTAAATTCTGCAGAGGAGTGCATCTGAGTTATGTTTTTCCGAGTGTTGGAAAAAGAGTTTTATATAGTCATTCTAGTTTTTTTTTCCAAAAAAAATGTTAATCAATTACTGTTCTTTTTTAATGTTATATCATACTCTTGCTATAGTTCTTGCTTTTTGATGTTGCTGTCGTTATATGGTTTTCTGGATTGCAATTAAAAAAACTTGTTTCTTGATGTACCTAATAAATGAAGAATACTTTTCGTTATCGATCTAGAATGTGGTAGAATGTTCTACCTCTGCATGAAAAAAGCAACACTTATCTCATTTATAAAAGTTTATGTGATTGGATGCATTTAAGGGTGTTTGATCCAACATTGATAGAAGGCAGACTGTTTGATAAAGTGTAGTAGGCTTTGATTTTGATACAGTGTACACTGAACTTCTTTCTTGCACTTACACAACTATGAAGAGAATTGAATAACAGAAAGGTAATGCAAAATGGAGAAAGAGCTCCAAATGCATAACTGCCTACAAATACATTGATAAATGCATGTCATAGCATATATTAGTATTCCTCAACATTTTCTGAAGAAATAGCTTAACATATACAGAGAAGATATTGGGTATATCAGAAGCCAAACTGATCCCCATAAATTTTATCTGGGTCACTTTGTACCTAAAAGAGATATCTTTGGGGGGGAAGGGCCACTGTTGCACAGCATTGTGTTAGAGATTCAGACTTCATGTTATTAATCATTAAGCCAGGTACCAGTTCCAATATAGTTCTAAATGGTCATCAGCAAAGGTCTTACTTCTGGTATATGGTTGTGACTTTTATAGCGTTTTGCATGATCTTGTGCTCTTTTCTACATTCTGTGTAAAAAAGCCAGTTCTTTGGTGCAGTGGGATAGAACCTTAAATTTAGCCCTGGAACCTATGTCCAAGTAGTGGACAGAGACAGTAAATGAACTTGTTTGGACAGATGAAAGCAAGTGGCTGAATCATGGTTTTCCATCATGGGGACAGCATTTGTTTGGCCTGCAGCAAAGTATAATCCTATGCAAACACAGGAAGTCTGGTCTGTAGGCTCACCACCACTGATCCCCCCCCCCATCAGAAGCAACACAGACTGATTGTGATGGGGAAATGAAGGGCCAATGTGCCAGGAGAGTCAAGGCTATAAGAGACAGAAAGGCTCCAGTTTATAACAATCAAACGCAGGACTGAATTTCACTATAAATTTGCATATTACTTTAGTCACGTAATTTCCTCTAATTTTCTGTCATATTTATCAAAATTGCTTTACTTTATTAGTCAGTATCTGAATAGTATGCATAACACTACTTGCTTAGAAAGAGTGTGAATCAGTCACAATTTTTTATGGTTACTGGACAAATTAACAGAGGGTAGGTTGTTGTGAGCCAAAACATTGCAGCCTGACTATAGAAGGACTACATCCGTGTGATCATACTACCAGAAACAACCACACATACACATGCCAAAAACACTTCTGAGTCAGCAGTCACAACGATGGCTTGAAGCTTCGCAATTAAAAATAATAATAATAATCATAATAATAATTTTTTTAGGAGGACAAGCCCCCATACAATTGTGTGCCTTCCCCAATGACCCTCCTGTTATTTATATACTAATTATGAGAATAAACCAACTATAGTACAGGATCTGAATTGCCTAGACATAATAACATCTTGTTGAGTTTAATTCTGGTGGCTGTCAAAAAAGCAATTACTAAGAAATGGAAATCAGAGTTTAAACCAACTGTATTCGAAGTAGTGAATATAATAGACATAAAAGATACTGTTGCAAAGTCTTGGTGTTCTGGCTGAAGTGTGATTCTCAAACAATCTGGAAATATATCGATGAATGATAAGTATATTTCCAGGCATTTTAACCTTTCAGAGTTCTGCATTGTCGTAATTTTGCCTGACTGAATTATTTTTTTGGCTGACTGAATTATGTTATATATTTTCTGGCATTGTTTTCCATTTCTCATCTGTCCTGAAACTGTTCCCCCCCTCACTCCCACCCTATTATTGTGGTGTTGTTATAGTTGGTGGCTTTGTGTTGCCTGCTCATACTATAAATTTGATTTGGAACACCCCTCCCAGTCTGGTGTTCACTCTACTTAATACAGAGAGAATATTTGAGAAGGCCAATCCACTTAGGTTCTTAACCTTGAATTTTTCTTCTGCTCCTCCTTCCTCTCTCCTTGCACTTTACTAAGAAAAAAATAAATTGCACTTTATTTTGATTTTGCCTCTTCTTAAAAGTACTTAGTTGTATTTATTCTGCTGCATTTATTACTGCTTAGTAGTAGCCTGATTAAATTGTTACTGTTATTGTAAGCCTTTTGGTTTAAGCACTTGGGCTTCAGACCAGTTGTTTTACATTAAGAAGGTTTGTGGTCTGCACTGTTGTGGCAGGACAGGTAGCCTACATCCTTCTAAGTTGGGAATTGCTGATTGAAGGCTCATTGTCTGTTATTCTAAAAGTGAATTAGTTCTGGTTTAAGCACTTGGGCTTCAGGCTAGTTATTTTTTATTAAGAAAGTTTGTGGTCTGCACTCTTGTGGGAGGAGAGGCTAGATTCTGCCCTTCTGAGCTGGGAATGTCTGGTTAAAGGCTTATTGTGCCTGCTTATTTGAACTGTTTCTTTCTGAAATTGGTGCACCTTGTTAGCTGTAGCATATACTAGATTCAGGCATGCTGAATCTAGCTTTGTTTGCATAACTTGAGCACTAATCCAGGCCATCATGTATGGAGTGGCAGGAGTGTGCAGTTAGAACTTGTCTGATTGAAGATTGCTGGAACAGGGCTCAGTTTTGAGCTTTTTTACTGGTTAAATGGGTAATTTCTTTAAATCAGTTTGCTCATTTTCTATTGTTATATAAAAATGGTACTTTATTCATCTGCTTTTACTGTATTTGTGTTTCTTCGTATTTTATTACTTTATTTTGCTTTTGCTGCCTGTTCTTAAAAGTACTTAATTGCATTTATTCTGCTGCATTTATTGCTGCTTGTTAGTAGCCTGATTAAATTGTAATTGTTATTCTAAGCCTTTGCTTGAAGCACTTGGGCTTTAGACCAGTTGTTTTACATTAAGAAGGTTTGTGGTCTGCACTGTTGAGGCAGGAAAGCTAGCTTATATCCTTCTAAGTTGGGAGTTGCTGATTGAAGGCTTAGTGTCTGTTATTCTAAAAGTGTATTAGTTCTGATTTAAGCACTTGGGATTCGGGCCAGTTATTTTACATTAAGAAGGTGTGGTCTGCACTCCTGTGGGAGGAGAGGTTAGATTCTGCCCTTCTGAGCTAAGGGTTTCTGGTTAAAGGCTTGCTGTGCCTGCTTATTTGAACTGTTTCTTTCTGAAATTGATATGCCTTGTTTGCTGTAGCGTAGACTAAATTCAGACCTGCTGAATCTAGCTTTGTTTGTATAACTTGAGCACTAATCCAGACCATCGTTTTTTGGAGAAGGTTCCTATGCACCCTAGTGGCAGGAGTCTGCAGGTAGAATGTGTCTGATCAAAGACTGCTGGAACGGGGCTCAGTTTTTTAGCTTTTTATTGGTTAATTGGTTAATTTGTTTAAATCAGTTTGCTCATTTGCTACTGTTATATTAAAAAATACACTTTATGTATCGCCACTTAGCTAGGGTCAAACTATTCCCAGCACCTTAAAGTCTGCTCTTCAAATTTTCCCTTAGAACTAGCCAGTCTTTTAGTTTTAGCACTCAAATCTATTTCGTAAGGCTCAGCACTTGTTCAGAACTCATTGTAATCACTAAATAAGCTACAAATTACTATAGCACTCAGCTTTCCTCACTTTTCTAGAGTAAAACAGTTTGCCTCATGTACAGAGACAACCCTCTCCTCCTACCACCCAACACTACAACCTGTGAGAGATGCACTTATATAGCCAAACTGGAAGCAAAGCTTTCTTCACCCAAGACTGGACTAGACAGTCAAGAGGAGAAGGTAATCACTTGCACCACACCACACTCATCACATAGTCCCTCAAAACCTACACCACCAAAACACACACATAGAAACACAAAACACACACCTGCATTCACGGAGGCTCTCAATAAAAATCTGCTCAGGCAACAGAGACCTCCAAAGCATTAAGACAAGAAACCTCCACCCCGCAACTCAACCCAAATGACACATAGTCCACAAACTCAGTGTGTCACTCAGCCACAGCCTATAAGGAATAAAAACGTACCCAACACTCTAGTCATAGATGACTCTATAGTCAGGAACACTGATGTTCCACTCACCAGGCTAAACAAGGAGAAAGTTACTGTCAGCTGCCTGTCAGGTGCCAGGATCCGCCACATAATGCAAGTACTCAGTTCACTCCACAACAAGTACAAATATGACTCTGTCATTGTCCATGTTGGTGTGAATGACCTGAGACATACCTCCCTGGACTACATGAAAAGAGACATGGAGGAGCTCTATGATCTTGTAGCCCAGGCAGGTATGACCCTAGCCCTGAGTAGCATCCTGCCATCACCCAGAATGGTACCACAGTACAAGGACAAAATGATCGACTTCAAAAATTGGCTAAGCTACTGGTGTCATTCTAAGGGCATGCAGTATCTGTCTGCCTGGGATGACATGATCGACAGACCATGATGCTTTACCAGAGATGGCCTGCACTTGTCACCCTTCGGATTCCAGATACTGGCTAAGGCTCTTGCCACCCCTATAGTGCCTTTTTTAGGCAAGGTTCAGATGACAAATTCACCACCGTAACAGTACAAGCAAGCAAAATCTGAGGGTAATGCTACTCAATGCTAGAAGTTTAAACCTCAAAATGCATTCATTCTAGACACTCCTTAAAATGGAGAACATCGATATCTGTGCAGTGACAGAGAACTGGTTCAAGGCTCCAGACAGCACCCTTGCATTACCAGGCTATAATTCATGCCACACGTTTCGGCCACCTAACCTGAACTGAAACACTAAAGGTGGAGGTGTGTCCATATTCATTAAGGATATCCACACCTCCAGGCTAGTTGCTCAGCATAATGCATCCAAGATTATTCAAGTGCAACTAACTCTGGGCAAGACTGCAATCCAAATTGTAACTTGCTACAGATCCCCCACTATGCCCTAGGATTCACACTCCTCATTTCTTGATACACTGGAAAATATTAGGGTACAACCCAACATCCTAATAAGGGGTGATTTCAACTACCCCACCATTAACTGGGAAAACTACTCATGTACCAACTCTTTTGCTCAACATTTTCTGGAATTCATAAATTCCAGCACCTTGGATCAACTTATCCACACCTCCATCAGGGGCAACAATATCATAGACCTGGTCATTACCAACATGGGCGAATGGTGTTCCACACCAGAGGTCAATTCCTCATTGGTCAGATCCAACCACAAGCTAATCACTCTAAACTTCCACATCCCGCCCCCACCCCCATTAGGGAAACCACAGTAAAAAGTTTCTCCAAAGCCAACTTCATGCTTCTTAAGACAGAACTGGCAAACGTCATGACACCCATGCAGATAGACAATAGAAGTATGACTGCTGAATCCTACACAAATGCACTTTATAAGCACTTACACGAGTACATGGATCATGTTATCCCAAACAGAACCAAGATGCTATCCTCCTAAAAAAGGAAGCCGATCTGGTGGTCCCCTGCCATAAACAAACTCTACAAGAGAAGAAAGAAACTGTTGCAAAAAGGAGTAAAATCCCATGATTGGAGGAACTCCCTGGTCGGTCTCAGTAAGAAGCTGAGATCCCTCATGAAATCGTCCAAAGCTAGTTATGAAAACAAAATTGCCACTGATTCTAAAGACAACCACAAAGCATTCTATAGCTATGTCAAGAATCTCAATGGCAATACTCAGATCTGCTCTGAGTTACAGCACAATGGCACAAAATATACAGAATCAACTGATATTGCCAACATCCTGGCAGATAGGGTCAGTGCTAACTTTATCCCCCTCTCACCCCTTAAGGGGCCCATCTCTATACTGGAAGAATGCAAAGTTCTTGTAATCATGGCTGCACAGGTAAAAACCACATTCTCCAAAGCCAAGAACACAGCATCCATGGGTCCTGACAGCATCCCAGGCTGCATACTGCACAAGCTACAGGATGAACTGGCATCCCAACTAAGCACCATGTTCAATCATAGCCTCACCTCAGGCTTTGTGCCCACTGAATGGCACACAGTGATGGTTATCCTACTCCACAAAGGGTGAGCCACCCCCCGGGAACTACCGCCCCATTAACCTAACGAGCCTGGTCTGCAAGGCCATGCAACCTATCATCGTAGATCTTACAAACAAAGATATTGGTAATCTCCTAACCCTGTACCCCACCCAGTTCAGGTTTATAAAAAGCAGATCATGTCTCCTAAACCTGATAGACTTCTTTGAAGCAGTCACCAAAGCAGTAGATGAGGGTAAGGTGGTTCACACAGCCTATCTAGATCTCGCTAAGGCTTTTGACACCATCCCCCACTCTGAAATTATAGATAAACTCACTAAACTAGGTATAAATCCCTATGTCACAAGATGGGTTGCCAACTGGTTCACTGACAGAACCCACACTGTAAGAGTAGCAGACTCCAAATTCGACTTCAGACCAGTGACAAGTGGAGTGCCATACAGTAACAATTCAGCTCAACCTTCAACCCTCCAATCCCCTTCAGCTCCTCCAGTTGAAATTCCCTCCAACATACTTCTTTCAACTATTATCAGGACCATGTACTGGCAGCACTCACTAAGCCAAGAATACTGCATATATGGTCCTGACAGCTTCTTAGTTTGCCTTCTGAGCTGTCTGAAACATGCCCTATCAGGACCAATTGAGGCACTCTGCAACTAGTGCCTCAAAACAGCTTACATTCCAAGTGAATAGAGGACCCCAACAGTCATTCCCCTTCATAATGATAGACCACCATCTGACCCAGAGAACTACAAATCCATCAGATTGATAAGCCTTATATGCAAAGTCATAAAATTAATTATCATGGAAATGATAAACAAGGACATCAGCAACCTACAGACATTGGAGCCATCCCAATTTGGTTTTGCTAAGTGAATGTCATGCCTACTTAGCCTGGTAGACTTCTGTGGGAGGATCTCCAAGGCAATGGATGAGGGTAAAACAGTGCATACTTTGTAGCCTGACCTGGCCAAGGCATTCGATACAATACCCCACTCAGACATTGTTGACAACCTCTCTTAGCTGGGTGAAAACCCCAGCATATCTTGCTGGATTGGCAGCTGGCTCACAGATAAGACCAAAGAAGTCAGGGTTAGTAAGACCACCTCCAACAATAGACCGGTCACTAACTGCATACCCCATGGCTTTGTGCTGTAGTCACCCCAGTTTGACATCTACTTCCAGGAAGTCAAGGCTAATGTTCAGAGCATCTTCCTCACCATGTTTGTAGATGTATGTAAATTGGGAACTATCATAGATTCCCTCCAACCCAACAGCATCTTGCAATAGGATTTGATGCAGACAAATGACTGGTGCCAAAACCATGGCCTAAAACTCAGTGCTAAAAATGCATTATAATTCCCTTTGAGAAACTATCTACCCAGGTTAATTACTCTATTGATAATTCCTGCCTAAGAATTGAACCAGTAATAAGAGATCTGGGAGCATATGTACACAGCAATCTGATCTTTGACCAACACATACCTAAGATAGTAAGAAAATCATTCTATGTTACCCAGCTTACAGGGAAGGGTATGTCATCCTGGTCTAAGGAAGTTATAGCACCACTCTGCTCAACCCTCATCATATTTATCATTGAGTACAGTGCCCGCTTTGGCATGCATCTAACCAGACACTTGCAACAGTTGGAATGCCCACATAGTTCTCCCACCAGGAGAATTGTGAGCATAAGCACACTGTCCTACAGTGATTGCCTAAAGGTTCCATCTCCATGTTATGTTTCCTATAGGATGCTAACAGGGGGTCTATTGCTGGTGTACAGGGTCCCTTGAGACCCAGTTCTGATGGATCTGTTACATACATGCAAAACAAACAGCACTAGAAACACTCAATCTAGGAAACTGAACTTCACTTGTGACATAAACAAAATTCTGAAAAGCCATATATGTAGAGCTGTGCTTTACAACTTGTTTTCATTAAAGTTTCAGTTGTTTTTAAACCTGGCTCTGTTTTTTTTTTTTTTTTCCAGTTTTGAGCAATGATTCCTTTGGGCATCCTTTAGTTTTGCTGGTTGTAGTTTTGGATTCCCTTGACCCTTCTGCTTTGCTTAGCAGATATGTGTCCCAAGGGGTGCACATGCTATGGAATAGATTCCCCATCCATGTAAAGCAGAGTTCATCCCTGACCTTATAAAAATGAAACCTTGAAAATTGTATGGGAAATTATAAATTTACCATCAGTCTGGCTTCCATGTGTCCTATGGACAGAGACAGTCAATGAGAAAAATATTATCCTAACTACCAACCCAGCTACAAATCGCAAGTTACAGCCCTACTAACATGCCTCCCTTCGCCCCCATGATATCAGGATCCAAACATATCTTGGGTGTGCAGCTAGGCTTTGAAAGGGTCCTAGTGGTTGTTAGCCTGGGAACAATATACTCTCTCCCATGTTTGTGAGAACCAGATCCATTATGTTTGATCTTCTGTGTAGAGCATGTGCTCTCTGTTCCAACGTGTTTGTGTAAATAAAGTTGAGGAAGCATTGATTGTACTTGGAAGTCTGAGGCAGTATATATTTCACAGTCTATACAGAGGTAATTAAACTCACTTATTAGTAGGGTATTTGGTTGGAATGTGGGCAACTCTAGTCGGTTAGGTAAAAGTCATGAGACTCTGGTGGCATAGATGGTGACCAGTAGCTAGTCATGATATGATGAGGAATCTTATCTTTGGTGACTCTGATGAGCTCCATGGTGTCATCATGTGTAACAAACCTGGAGGTATGTTTGTTGCTAACAAAGATCAAAACATCCCCACCTTTTCCAGAGTACTTTCTATGGGACAATGGTACTCAAAAAGACTGCTGTTACTATAGCAAGCTCAACTCCAAATTACAAATACACAAATCCAGAAAAAGCCCTCTAGTGTGGCAATGTTTAAATGGCTGAAATGGAAGGATACTATTAACTCTTATATGGGATTGCCTCACTGCCACTGGCCCAACAAGTTATTCTTTCACATCCATGATTTGAACAGTGAAAGAAATTTTCTGAAGCTGATACTATACAATATGAATTTTAGGCAAAAACATGCAATTTCCTTGCAGACATGTTTGCCACATCCTAGATCATCTGAGCACAGAAACCAAACTAACATCAACAATTACAGCTAAGTGTTTGATTGCAAAAGGTCCAATGTTTATATCTGATGCATGTTGGGCTTGGTGATTCTCATTCACTTTATAAAAATGGGAGCGAGAGATCAAGGAGTTTAGTTATTTCTCTGGTGTTTTGCACTGTAGACCATCTATACTGTTTTCAGCTGCTCAGTGCTGCTGAACAGGAGCAGAAAATTGTCTTTACTATGGACTTTGCACTTGTTTCACTGTTTTTAAACTGTGGTGTTAGTATATTTGCAAACAAACTGTCAGGGTATAAGGGTTCTTTTGGACATCTAATGTATTTTTGTGTTTAGAAATTTTTGAGTCAGTATTACAAGATGTGATGATCTTGCCTTTCTTGCTTTGTCATGTACCCTTTTATAACTTATTGACATTTTGGTATACTGATATGTTTGTTCAGCTTACTGTATTGTTTTATGTAATTAATTCATGCCTGTAAATAGGAACATGTGTTCTAGTTCATGTACCTATATAAAAATAAAATATAAAATAGATATGTGTGATCAGAGCCAGATGCAGACTGCTGATTGGCTTTAGAAGTGAAAAACAGGAAAAGTTTTAGTTAAATATAGTTTTATTATCTTTTTTATCCCTTCATCACATCCAGCAATCCCACAAAGCAGTGAAGATTGCACCACAGATGAATAAATACATGATCAGGAAATGCTACTCTGAGTCTGTGTCAAATTAAAGCTTTACCAAAAGCCACATCTTATTTATACACAAACTTCTAAAGAAGTCATTAATCAGAGAAAATGAAATCTAGCTTCTACCCACAAAAAGAAAAACAAGAACTTGACTGTCTCATTTCCTTAGTGAATTCAAAGTAAAGTTCCATTTTTAAACCCATTTCTTCAGTTTTTATGATTAGAGCTCTTGTGTTTCGGTCGAAGAACCCATCCTCCCAAATGGATACCCTGTAACTCAATGGTCAACAAACTACTACTTTGTGTGCAGATTATTCCGTAACTGACAGGTGCCTAATAATGTGACATTAACTGATGACGTGGGTGTGGTATATTGAAGATGTACCATGGGTGGTGTGGTTTAATCCTCAGTGATTTCTTGGAAAACCACAAATTTTATGAGGAACAAAGTCACTAAATAATGACACACATTTCAGTTTCAGACTTTTTTCATTCAGGCTAATGCATGTCCTCACATACCAATAGATAAAAAAGTCTGGCTGCTCATTGATACTTTAGTCGCTGGACATTTACCGTTGGTATATTCTTGATTTATAAAAGGCACACTGGTTGGTCTGACCAATCAGCATGCTTGTTTTTGAATGTTAAAGACCAGTCATTGTATAATACAAAGTAGTAGTTTTTTTTCCAAAAGTAAATGATAGGCCCTACTATTTCACCCATAAATGCAAATGTCTTCAAGTTACAGCAAAATGGTTATCAAGCTTGGCATAAAGACAACTGCCATTTTCATGCAAAGGAAATATATTTGCATTTGATTTCATTGTGCAACAGAAGTGCTATACTGAAAGGAAAATGAAAAAAAAGAGTGTGCCCTCAGTTTAGAAGAAACTGAGCTAATGGAACAGTTGCTTGATTTATTAAAGATGCATAGACAAATTAAGATCAATGAAAGAAATCGACTGTAGAAGGTCAATAAAAACCAAAAAGTCAGAAATTCAATAAAACAAATGAACACAGTAATTAGGACTATCCACAGAGATCCATGCGATATAACAGAAGTAAACAGGATATATTATTGTGGAGCTAAATTAATAACAGATAAAATTCTACCACAAGAACACAGGGTAGTAAGGGAAAGGAAGGGGAGAAATCGAATACCGTCATGGAAGTATCGAACAGAGAAAACTATAAAGCAGTTAAAACAAGAAGTGTCACTGTTAAAATTGTATAGAAGAGGGAACAGATCAACAAAAGTACTCAGACAGATAGACATGATAAAATCAATTTGCAGTATTATAACAGATCAGGATCTATCATGCACTATCACAAATAATAAACTAAAAATAGCAGCACAGGCAGAAAAACTTAGAAGATACACAGATAAATATAAAGGAAAAGTACAAAATGAATAGTTTATTGATGACCCCAAAAAGTTTTATAGATAACTGGGAAACAAGATAAAAGGAAATGAAGGACCACCCAATAAAGAAGAAATAGATACATTTTGGAGAAGTATTTATGAAGATCCTGTGGAACATAACAAAGATGCTAAATGGATAGAAGAAGTAAAAGAAAGTATAAGAAGTTCAAAGGTCCAATATATGAAATGTGATGAAGTAACAGCTAGAGAGATTGAAACACATTTAAGAAAAGCCTCTAACTTGAAAACATCAGGACCGGATGCAGTACCTAACTTCTGGTTAAAAGTATTTACATCTTTGCATGAAGATTTAGCCATGAATAAGAACTATTTATATGCACACCCTGAACAGACACCAACTTGGTTATCAACAGGAAAAACAATGCTCCTACTTAAGAGTGAACCTGCAAGCTACCCTGAAAATTATAGACCGATGATCAATAACTTGTCTTCTGGAGGCATATAAACTATACACCAGAAATGATGCAGACTGAGTTTATAGTCATTTAGAAGACAACTCAATCATGGCAATAGAACAAAAGGGCAATAAAAGAAAGTCATGTGAAACAAAGGATCATTTGTTGCTAAATAAAGTCATAACGGAGAACTGAAAAAGGGGGAAGAATCTAAGTATGGCATGGATTGACTACAAAAAAGCATTTGATAGTATCCCACATTCATGGATAAAAGAGTGCTTTAAATATATAAGATGTATCCTACACTGATCAACTATATAACAGTGACCATGAAACAGTGGTAGACCACTTTGCAATTAAAGCATAATAAAGGGCAAATTATTATTCCAGGAATAAAAATCCAAAGGGGATTATTCCAGGGTGACTCCCTGTTACCTCAGCTGTTCTGTCTTGTCCTTAACCCATTAACTGTCTACTTAACAGATTAGACCATGGCTATAATTTGGCTCCTAGAAAAAAACAAAGTGTAAAGACTTCTCATTTTCTCTTTTTCGATGATTTAAAACTGTATAGCTCATCAAATGAGGAACTGAAAGCACAACTGCAAGTTATAAAAACTTTTTCAGATAATATAAGAATGTCCTTTGGTCTTGATAAATGTGCAAAAGCAACCTTTAAAGCTGCAGCACCAAGAAAACATCAGTTTGGGAAAAGAATGTGATATAAAAGAACTTGAGCAAGAGGGAGTGTATAAATATTTAGGAATTGATGAAGGATCAGCTATAGAACATGAACAAATGTGAATAAAACTTAGTAAGGAATATTTTAGAAGACTTAAATTAATCCTGAAACAGCTTTGACATCTAGGAACAAAATGAAAGCTATAAACCAATTTGCTCTTCCTTTCCTAACTTACAGCTTTTGAGTGATTGACTGGCCCCAGAATGTGTTGGATAGATTAGATAGGAAAACAAGAAGGATGCTTCATGCTTAGCAAATGATTTATAAAAATCAGTACATACCAAGATTATGTACTCCCCGTTCCGAAGGAGATATGGACGTCCTTGAAACTGTTTACATGTATAGAGCTGCAATCTTGGGACTGCACACATATCTGCTGACCACACAAGACCCAAATGTAGTGAAAGTGTTGAAACATGAGAAGAATAAATCTAAGATGACTTCTCTGCTTAGTCTAGCAGAAGCATACCGACATCAAGCAGGAATGGAAATCAAACCAGAAGTAGATAAAAATCAGGCAGCAACTGAATGTGCCAAATAACAAAAGAAAGAAGGATCACATGAGAAGGCAAGAAATGTGGAAAATGCATAAATATAGTTGCAAGTATGGAAAACGTCTTGAAGAACCTCATGTTGATCAGGATCAGATGCAGGAATGGTTAAGGAGAGGCGGATTCAAACCAAAAAATGAAAAGTTAATATTGGCGACCCAAGATAGTGGGCAACATTCACATTGGTTTACAAAATCCATTGAGCATGTGGGAGAAACAGACAAATGTAAGTTTTTGAAAAACAGAACTGAAAACAGTGGCACACCTCGTTGGTGGTTGTGACATACTAATGGTTGAAGGACTGTATGCTGAAAGACATAATATTGTGGCAAGACTGTTGCACTGGGGATTGTGCAAACATTATGGTACTGAAGTGGCTGAAAAAGACTGGAAACATGAGTCACAAAGCACCATAGAAAATGATGAAGTGTACATCACATAGGGTCACCCATTACCAACAGTTCAAAAGATAGATGGAAGAAAACCAGATATAGTGGTCCATGAAAATAAGACAAACGTAGCATTGATCATTGGAATCACCACACCCAGTGACTACAGTGTCTTGCATACAGAGAGACAGAAAGTCATAAAATATCAGGATCTGTAGGCAGAAATGAGAGCAATGTGGAAGAAAGATATGCGGACAGTTCCAATAATAGTAAAAGCAACAGATCTTATGAAAAATAATTTACAATTATGTTTAGATATATTACCAATACACGTAACTCCATACGAATTGCAGAAGAAGTCATTACTGGGCACATTATGGGTGCCGCAATGAACACTTCTGGCTGACATCAAAGATTGAAATAATACTAATTTCTTGAACGTTAATTGTACTTTGACTTAGGAATGGGGTCCATTCCCGGTATGGTATTAGAAACATAAAAGACTGGGAGAAATTAAAAAAAATGGAAAATGAAAACAAGGAAGCTGCCCTTATTTTATAAGTAAATGATCTAAGGGAAGAATTGCTTGATTTAATAGAGATGCATAGACATATTAAGATCAATGAAAGAAATAGATTGCAGAAAGTCAATAAGAACCAAAATGTTAGAAGTTTGATAAAAACAATTGAACACAATAATCAAGACTTCACTGAAATTCATGTGATATAACAGAAGTAAAAAGGATATATTACTGTGCTGCTAAATTGATAACAGGTAGAGTCTTACCATGAAAACATGGGGCAATAAGGGAATGGAAGGAAGAAATCAAATGCTATGATGGAAATATCAAAAATATAGAAAACTATAAAGCAATAAAGACAAAACGTGTCACTGTTACAAGAGTACAGATGAGGGAACAGATCAACAAAAATACTTAGAAAGATAGACATGATAAAAGCAACATGCAGTATCAGAGCAGAACAGGATCTATTGTACACTACTGCAAATAATAATGGAAATATATCAGTGCAGACAGAAAAACTTAGAAGACATGCAGATAAATATAGAGGAAATCTACAAAATAAGCAATTCATTGATGACCCAAAAAGTTTTATAGAGAATTGGGAAAAAGAGCAGAAATGCCACGAAATAAGTAGAAATAGACATATTTTGGAGAAATATCTATGAAGACCCTGTGGAACACACCAAAGATGCTGATCGGGTAGAAGAAGTAAAAGAAACAGTAAGAAGTTCAAATGTGCAGGATATAACATTGGATGAAGTAATGACCAGAGAAATTGAAACAAAATTAAGAAAGGCTCCTAACTGGGAACCCCAAGTCCAGATGCAGTACCTAACTTCTGGCTAAAAGTATTAATATCTTTACATGAAAGTTTAGCCCTGCATAAGAACATTTTATATGTGCATCCCAAACAGACATCAACCTGAGAAAACCATACTTCTCTATAAGAGTGGATGCCCCTAAATCCTATAGACCTGCAACTTATCTTCTGTCAGTGTATAAACTATATAATGGAATCATAGTCATTTAGAAGAAAATTCAATTGTGGCAATAGAACAAAATGGTAATAAAAGAAAGTCATATGGAACTAAGGATCATTTGTTCTTAAATAAAGTCATAACAGAGAACTGTAAAAAGTGGAAGAATCTAAGCATTGCATGAATAGACTACAGAAAAGCATTTGGCAATATACCACATTTACGGATAAAGGAGTACCTACAGATGTATAAGGTACACCTTACATTGATTGAGTACAACGACCATGAAACAGTGGCAAACCACTCTACAATTATGCCATGATAAAGGACAAATTATTATCCCTGGGATAAAAATTCAAAGGGGGATATTCCAGGGTGACTCTCTGTCACCCCTGCCATTTTGTCTTGTCCTTAACCCATTAAGCTGTCTGTTTAACAGATTAGATCATGGTTACAATTTGGCTACCAGAAAACAACAACGTGTAAAGACTTCTCATCTTCTTTTTGTGGATTATTTAAAACTGTATAGTTCATCAGATAAGGAACCAAAATCAAAACTTTAAGTGATCAAAACGTTCTCAGATGATATAAGAATGCCATTTGGTCTTGATCAATATGCAAAAGTAACCCTTGAAACAGGAAAGATACAGCACCAAGAAAATATCAGTCTGAGACAGGAATGTGACATAAAGCAACCTGAGCAGGAGGGAGTATATAAATATGTGGAAATTCATGCAAGTTTGGCAATAAAACATGAACAGATGTGAATAAAACTTACTAATGAATGTCTTAGAAGGCTAAAATTAATACAGAAAACAGCTCTGACATCTAGGAACAAAGTCCAATCTATAAACCAATTTACTGTTCCTGTTCTAATTTACAATTTTGGAGTGATTGACTAGCTTCAGAAGTGATTGGATCAGTTGGACAGGAAAGCAAGATAAATGATTCATGCTTATGAAATGATTTATAAAAATCAGTGTATACCAAGATAATATATTCCCCATTCTTGAAGGAGGTATGGGCCTCCTTGAACCTGATTGCATGTATAGATCTGCAATCATAACACTTCAAACATATCTGCTGACTTCACAAGATCCAGACATAGTGAAAGTTTTAGAACATGAGAACAAATGTAATATGACTTCCCTGCTTAGTTTAGCAGAAGCATATCTGTGTCAAGCAGGAATGGAAATCAAACCAGAAGTAGATAAAAATCAGGCAGCAACTGAATATCCTGAAAAAAAAAGAATATAAGATGAAGGATCAGATGAGAAGGTAGGAAATGTGGAAAAGGCATAAATATAGTTGAAATACAGAAAGCTCCTGGAACAACATTATGTCAGTCAGGATCCTCAGGAATGGTTAAGGACAAGTGAATTTAAAAATGAAAGGTTAATATTGGCAGTGCAGGATAGTGGACTACATACACGTTGGTTTACAAAGTCCATTGGACATGTCAGAGAAACAGACAAATGCAGGTTTTGTAAAACAGAATTGGAAACAGTTGCACATCTTTTTGCTGAGTGTGATATACTAATGGCAGAGGGCCTGTATACTGAAAGGCATAATAATGTGGCAAGACTGTTGCATTAGGGATTATGCAAACATTATTATATTGAAGTAGAAACATTGGAAACATGATAGACAAAGCATTGTAGAAGATTATGACATTTCTATCACATGGGGTCATCCATTACTAGCAGTTGAAAAATAGCTAAGAAAAAAAGAAAACAAAAGTAGCCTTGATCATTGAAATTTCTACACCCAGCGAATACAGTGTTTAATCTACAGAGAGACTTAAAGTCACAAAATGCCAGGAATTACAAGCAGAAATGAGGGCAATGTGAAAGGATACCCAGACAATTCCAATAATAGTCAGAGCAATGGATCTCATAAAAAAGAATTTGCAGTCATATTTCAATATGCTACCAATACATTAACTGTCATATTTCAATATGCTACCAATACATTAACTTCATTTTAATTGAAAAGGAGTCAATTCTGGCCACATTGTAGGTGCTGCGAAGAACACTTTTGGCTAACAATAAAAATTGAAACAATATCAGTTTGAGGAACTTTAATCATACTTTGACTTGCAAACTGAACTGGATGGTGCACTGGTGCATTGGTTGGTATTGACGCCTCACAGTAAGAGGTTTCCCGTTTTGATTCTTGGCTGATGTGCCTTGTGTGTGGTGTCTGCATGTCTTCCCTGCATTTGTGTGGGTTTTCTCTAGGGGCTCCGGTTTCCTCCCAGGTTACAAAGACATGCATCTGGAGCATTTCTTCCTGGGCCTCTGCTGAAAATTGGTTTGTTCCAAGTTGGACTTTCATGGTAAACAAATGTTAAATAAATTAGGAATGGGGTCCATCCCCGATATAGCATTAGAAACCCAAAAGACTTGGAGAAATTAAAAAAGGGTAAACTTGAACCACCAAGAAGAAAGACCTTAGTGCCACCATAAAGTTTATTGAATGCTGAGCGCTTTCATCTGTATAAGACCAGACTTCTTCAGAACAACTAACATACAAAAACACTCTCCTTAAATACATTCTCTTGACAAATCACTTAATTAATACAATTAAAATTTAAAGTCACAACCTTTAAAATTTAAATAATACATACTACTACATAAAACAACCATGTCTTTTCATTTTTAAAACACTACAAATACTTGTACATTCATTCAATCCTGGAAATTGTGTTGCATTCAATATCAATTGCCAGCATAATTTACATTGCTCAAATTTTCTGGAACTATTTTACCTTGTATATCATAATAAATCTGCTGAATAACTAAAAATCCAAATTTGTGATCACTACATTTCTCTATATGCCTACTCAGTGCATTGGTTTTAACTTTTTTGGATATATCAAAAATATGGTCATATATACTAGATTTAAATGTTTTTAAGGTTTTATCTACATAAAATGTAGGACATGCCATGCACTTTGCCAAGTAAACAATGTTGCTAGATAAACAATCAAAATGTGAATGTATATACAGATTAATACCATTCAAAGCAAAAACATGCCCTGTTTCCATTATATAGATGCACTGGTTACACTTTCCACATATTAAATTTCCTATTTTCTGTTGGTGTGTCCTCCTTTTGTTAGACAACCACCCCTCTCCAAAACATTCTTAAAATTTAAGTCCCTTTTAAAAACACATCTAAGGGTACTACCAAAGAGATCCAATAAATCCTGATCTGAAATTAATAAGGGCCAATTTTTTTTGATGATGCCACATATTTCATCACTATCTTTGTTGTATGTGTAGACAAAAGAAAACTGCCCGTTAAACTGAGTGCTGCCCCTATCCAAAATTTGATTCTCTGAACTCAGAAAATTATCATTATTTATCTTTAAAATGGGTGACTGCATATTCCTATTTCTCGTGTATAATTTCCTTATGCAAATTGTTCAACAAAAACTCAGGGTAACCTCTGGCTGTAAACATTTTCAGGATAAATTCAATTTCATGCACAAAATCTGCATCCCTTGTGACCATTCTGGCTGCCCTCACAAGTTGGCCCTTCACCACTGTCTTCTTCCGATGAGGGGGATGGCAGCTAGAATAGTCCAAATATGTATTTGAGAATGTGGATTTCCTAAAAATCTTTGAATATAGTTGCTTTTGCTCAAAGTCCAGTGAAATTTCAACATCCAAATAAGATATCCAATTACTACTATATTCATGAGTAAACTTCAAAAATTCCACTGAGCTGTTAATATACTCAAAGAATTCCTCTAATTCACCTGAGGAATCTCTCCTAACAAAAAAGACATCATCCAGAAAACGTGTGTTATTAGAAAAAAATACTTGATATTTACTGGTAAACAATATAGTATGTTCCCAAAATGACATCACTAAGTTAGCAAACGTAGGGGCACAAGCTGCCCCAATAGCAACACCTACTTTCTGTCTAAAAAATTGCCCTTCGAAAAAAATAAAATTGTTGTTTAATACAACCTCCATTAAGGTAATTAAGGTATTAATCCTATATCCTTCATATTTTTTCGAGGTTACCAGTTGTGCTTCAATCCAGTCAAGGCCAGTTTGATGAGGTATTACACTAAATAAATTGCATACATCTATAGTAACTAAATAAAATTCCCCCCTTGTGTTGACTTTATTTAAATTAGACAAAAAATGCCATGAGTCTTTGCAAATGAAATCAGACTCTCACAATGCCTTTTTAAACTGTTCATCTAAAAAAACATGCAATAAAATAAGTTTTAGATCTTTTTGAATCCACAATAGGTCAAAATGGAGGATTTTTTAGGGTTTTATGGATTTTAGGTATGCCGAATATACTTCCAGCTACTGGATATTCATTTTCATAAAATTTCATAAAATGTGCTCGTCCAATGTAATATTTCCTTGTAAAATCATATCTTCTAGCAGTAAATCTATTCTGTGCCAGGGAATATTAATCTCATTGCATGAAATTTCATCATACATACCATCAGTAAGGATATTGCTTATAGCACCCACATTATCTACCTGGTCCTTAATCACCATGCCATTGCCTTTATCAGGCTTCATAAAACGTATATTACTATCATGAATAATATCATACAATAATTTATTCTATTCCTCATCCAAATTGTAAAACACATTTTAAATTACTTTTCTTTTTAAAAACTTGTCTAAAGTCTAACTCACAAGTTTTTAAAAGGCTACTAATTTATTGTTAAGGGGTGGGTTGAATGTACTTGACCTTTCACAACCCATCCCCCCATTACCCTCGTTTCCAACTTGATTACAAAAATATACTCCTGAATTTAATTTATGTAAAAACATCTTAAAATCTATAAACACATCTGCTATGTTTGCATCTCTACATGGGACAAAGGTGAATTCCTTAGACAATAAATTTGCATGTGGTGAATCAAAATTTTTACTAGAATAATTAAATAACTTAAAGTCACCTTCTGTATTTAAAATAACCACAGGAGTCATAGCACCATGTTCTAATTCTAATTCTAACACTGTTGTTAAATTCATTTGCTCATTAGTTAAGTTACCTAATGCATTAAAGTCCAAAGGGAGAAAAAAGTTTCATGTCCATTAATGAAAACAACACTGTCCACTTTATCTGCATTTTCCAAGTCAGTAGTATCACATAAGTTCAATTCCGAAGATATAGAATGGATTGTGTACATAGAATCGTTCAACAAACTGCTGTGTAAGTTGCCATTTAATGTACAATAGTCACTTGCAACACTCATTTGAAGAAAAGACCTCTCAGTCACTAAACCTATTTCTTTACTTTGAGAGACTTACATATTAATACTGTCATTGTTTAACATTGTGTTATATACATAGTCTCCCTTTTAACAGTCAATAACACTTTCTGTACTTGCACCATTGAAATTCAATAAGAAAGGGTTAATATTACCTAAAGTGACTTTATTCACCACCTCTTGCACCCGTTTGGTTTATTGTTCACTCTCTTGGGTCTTGCTCCCTTCTTCTTCATCTTCTTCTTTCGAACAACTAACATACAAAAACACTCCCCTAAATACATTCCCTTGACAAATCACTTAATTAGTACAACTAAAATTTAAAAGCACAACCTTTAAAATCTAAAATAATACATACTACTAGATAAAACAACCATGTATTTTCATTTTTAAAATACTAGAAATACTTGTACATTCATTCAATCCTGGAAATTGTGTTGCATTCAATATCAATTGCCAGCACAATTCACATTCCTCTAACCTTTCTGGAACTATTTTTACCTTGTATATGATAATAAATCTATTGAATAACTAAAAATCCAAATCTGTGATTACTACATCTCTCTATATGCCTACTCAGTGCATTGTTTTTTTTTATCTTTTTTGGGTATATCAGAAATATGATTAGTATATAGGTGATTTTAAGTTATTTAATTATTCTAGTAAAAAATTTGATTCACCACATGTGAATTTATTGTCTAAGGGATTCACCATTGTCCCATGTAGAGATGCAAACATAGCAGATGTGTTTATAGATTTTAAGATATTTTTATGTAAATTAAATTTTGGAGTATACTTTTGTAATAACGTTGGAAATTAGGGTAATGGGGGGATGGGTTGCAAAAGGTCAAGTACATTCAACCCACCCCTTAACAATAAATTAGTAGCCTTTGAAAAAAGTTGTGAGTTAGATTTTAGACAAGTTTTTAAAAAGAAAAGTAATTTAAAACATGTATTTTACAATTTGGATGAGGAAGAGAATAAATTAGTGTATGATATTATTCACAACAGGAATATATGTTTTTTGAAGCCTGATAAAGGCAATGGCATGGTGATTAAGGACCAGGTAGATAATGTGGGTGCTATAAACAATATACTTACTGATGGTATGTATGATGAAATTTCATGCAATGAAATTAATATTCCCTGGCACAGAATAGATTTACTGTTAGAAGATATAATTTTACAAGGGAATATTACATTGGATGAGAACATTTTTATGAAAAATGAATATCTGGTAATTGGAAGTATATTTGGCATACCTAAAATCCATAAAACCCTAAAAAATCCTGCATTTTGACCTATCGTGGATTCATAAAGATTTGAAACTTATTTTATTGCACGTTTTTTAGATGAACAGATTAAAAAGGCATTGCAAGTATTTGATTACATTTTCAAAGACTCATATCATTTTTTGTCGAATTTAAATAAAGTAGACACAAGGGTGAAATGTTATTTAGTTACTATGGATGTATGCAATTTATTTAGTGTAATACCTCATCAAACTGGCCTTGAATGACTTGAAGCACAACTGGTAACCTCGAAAAAATATGAAGGATATAGGATTAATGCCTTAATTACCTTAATGGAGGTTGTATTAAACAACAATTTTATTTTTTTCGAAGGGCAGTTTTTTAGACAGAAAGTAGGTGTTGCTATGGTGGGAGCTTGTGCCCCCACATTTGCTAACTTAGTGATGTCATTTTGGGAACATAACATATTGTTTCCAGTAAATATCCAGTATTTATTTTGAATTACACACATTTTCTGGATGATGTCTTTTTTGTTTGGAGAGGTGCCTCAGGTGAATTAGAATAATTATTTGAATATATTAACAGTTTAGTGGAATATTTAAAATTTTCTCATAAATATAGTAGAAATAGGTTATCTTATTTGGATGTTGAAATTTCACTGGACTTTGAGCAAAGGCAACTATACTCAAAGATTTTTAGGAAATCTACATTCTTGAGTGCATATTTGGACTATTCTAGCTGCCACCCCATCATCAGAAGAAGGCAGTGGTGAAGGGCCAACTTGTGAGGGCAGCCAGAATGCCACGAGGGATGCAGATTTTGTGCATGAAATTGAATTTATTCTAAAAATGTTTACAGCCAGAGGTTACCCTATTTGTTGAACAATTTGTATAAGGAAATTATAGACAAGAGAAATAGGAATATTTATTTGCCCATTTTAAAAATAAATAATGATAATTTTCTGAGTTCAGAGAATCAAATTGTGGATAAGGGCAGAATTGAGTTTAATGGGTGGTTTTCTTTTGTCTGCACATACAACAAAGTATGATGAAATATGTGGCATCATCAAGAAAAAATGTCTCTTATTAATTTCAGATCAGGATTTATTGGATCTCTTTGGTAGTACCCCTAGATGTGTTTTTAAAAGGGACTTCCATTTTAAGAATCTTTTGGAGAGGGGTGGTTGTCTAAAAAAAGGAGGACACATCAACAGAAAAATAGGAAATTTTAAATGTGGAAGGTATAACCAGTGCACCTATATAATGGAAACAGGGCATGTTTTTGTTTTGAATGGTACTAAACTGTATATATATATTCACATTTTGATTGTTTATCTAGCAACATTGTTTACTTGGCAAAGTGCATGGCATGTCCTGCATTTTATGTAGGAAAAACTGTTAGAACATTTAAATCTAGGATATATGAACATATTTCTGATATATCCAAAAAAGTTAAAACCAATGCACTGAATAGGCATATAGAGAAATGTAGTGATCACAGATTTGGATTTTTAGTTATTCAACAGATTTATTATGATGTACAAGGTAAAATAGTTCCAGAAAAGTTAGAGGAATGTGAATTACGCTGGCAATTGATATTGAATGCAACACAATTTCCAGGATTGAATGAATGTACAAGTATATCGAGTATTTTAAAAATGAAAGGACATGGCTGTTTTATGTACTAGTATGCATTATTTTAGATTTTAAAGGTTGTGACTTTAAATTTTAATTGTACTAATTAAGTGATTTGTCAAGGGAATGTATTTAAGGGGAGTGTTTTTGTATGTTAGTTGTTCTGAAGAAGTCTGGTCTTATACAGATGAAAGCGTTTAACATTCAATAAACTTTCTGGTGGCACTGAGGTCTTTCTTCTTGGTGGTTTGAGTTTATCTGTTGGTTTTGTCCCTTGGTTATCAAATTAAAAAAGGGTATTTGTTTGGATTAATATAATTTAGTATTTCTGTTTGCAGTCTTTATATTAAACAGTTACACACTTCATTCTTCTTCTGTTAGGTTTAAATCAAACTTCTATAGAAACACCCTTATAAAAATTCAGTGAAATATTTTTAAATTTGCTATAGAAGCATGCTTATAACAGATGTGAATTTATTGCTGTACCATGCTCAGTATGTCTGGATTGACAAATAGAAAGAATGTCAATTATATAGTGGTAATTAGCATTTATCATGCCTGAAGTAAGGTTTTATAATGGTTCATGTATTAAACTGAGCAGAATTTATAAGCAAGGTAATAATTCTAGTGGCAATAAATGTTAACTAATCTGTAAACCATAAATATGACCAATGTGTTTTTGTCAGACTTTCTAGCAAGGAGCTACATGTTTTAACCTCACATTAGATGATGTTAATAGAAATGAGCCATATTCACAAATACGTAGGTTAACCGTACAGCAGAGCCACACATGACACAGGGGAAAAAGGGGGTAATCTTTACATTAATGTGTTATTACATATAACAACACAATATGATAAGTACAAGGAAAAATGCTTTATTTCATTTTATTTTATTTTTTTTACATGTATTTACCAAGGCAGAGCACTGATGATGCATGACAAATTATAGGCTCAGCCTGGGTTGTGATGAACAGCAAGCCAGTGTACAAAGAATTTAAATATCAAAAAAATACTAACTAATATTTATTAACTGGGAAAGTCCAACTTGGAGTGAAGCCAATTTTCAACAGAGGCCCAGGGAGAAATGCTCTAGATGTATGTCTTTGTAACATGGGAAGAAACTGGAGCACCTGGAGGAAACCAACACAAATGACATACAGACTCCACACAGAAGGCACCCCGACCAAGATTCAAACTGGAGAACCTTTTGTGCTGGGAAGCAACAATGCTACCGCTGCACCACTGCGCCATCCATAGCAAATGCAGCATTGTTAGTAGTATAGCAGTTGGTTATATTAGATAAGAAACAACTGCACGGTATTAAACTAATAATACAATAGATGCATAAATCAATGAATACATACAACAGAAAATAAGTCAGCTAGTAATAAGTCACTTGTTACAACCAATACTTTTCAAGATATCCTGAGGTAATTGACGTCACATAGAGATAAAGTTGCCAGCCTTCAGTCATACACTTGCCTGCTGAGTGATTTTAAGAAGATTTGATCCATTCCTACTGTTCATCTGCACTTTCTTCTGCTTTTAAGTACTGTGTACAGAAAAGATGCACTGAAAACAATAGCTAAGTAAAAGCATAACATCAGGGAGAAAAGCAAAGCTATCAAAGCAGATATCTTGAACATACTAAATAAGTAAATATATAATAATCCATCAGTTAGGCCCAGACTATCTCTAATAATTAGTATAATCATATATAATGCAGATCAAGAGAAATGGGATATAACAGCACAGATAAAATACACTGATTTGCTCCGAAGAAGTAATGGCCAGCATTCACACAGCTCAAAGTACCAGGAACTAAAAAAGGCCCATCTAGTTCAGATTAAAAAAGACAAATGCAGTGAGCTTATTAGTCACAGAATGGAAGAACATAGGAAAGTAATAAGGTACGCATGAAACCACATGCACTCCACAAAATCTGATAAACCAGCATTACAGCTAATCTAAGTCATCGGTACTAGCAGACAGAGGAAAGGAAAGGATAGCTGATTGATGAGGTATTCTAGGGGGAGCTCAAAGACTTGTGCAGAAGACCATGCTGTGCATTACATAGAAGAACTGGATGATGCTAATGGTTGAAATTAGAAGAGGAAGTGGATGCATCAAGGAAGGAGAACCCATGAGCAAGCAGTTCCTGGGGTCAAGGTCTGGTAATGGGGGTGCTCGAAGAATTAATGAGACTTGTTTAGACTACACACTTGGATATTACAGCCATTAGCAGAACCCTCTTTCCTGGTTCACCTAGCCACTACAAAGAAACATTAATCTCATGGACATCCTCCCTTTATTTGGCCATCTACCCTGCTGCTATCCTTAATCTCCAAAATTACCACTTAAGTATGTGTTCCAGCGAATGACTTATTGCAAAGGAAACCATAACTATTTGTAAAGTCCATTACTTTTGCATAATTGTAACTGTACTACCTAGTAAACTGATGTGAATAAACTGCATTAACTATTTGTTCCTGACAAGAAGATAGCAGCTCCAACTTCCCTATATTCTCTCTTATTCTCCACTTCCTCACTCCTCACCCTTTTACTCCTTGAGCTTGATCACCCCCTTGTCTTGCACTTCCCAGCCAGTAGCAATATCTCTCTTACTGATTGTTTTCTTGGTCTTTCTGGTCCTGGGTGTTAGCCCCGCTTCATTCACCCTCGCTACACTTGGGCTCTCTTCGCTCCCCTAACCTACCCCCATTCCCACGCACCCCATTACAATTTCCTTTATACCATCCTGTCCCTCCCTTTCCCCCTAACCATCTAATAGCTGTTAACTTCCTGTTTTAGCTCTGACGACTGTGTACCCACTCCCCCTTCCTTTCACTTGTAACCTGATACAACCTTTTCAATACATCACTCTTTACTCTAAATTACTTCTGTAATTATAAACTCTATCACATTATTCCTCCCCAATATAAAAATGAAACATCTTATTTCTATCCCGTTCCTATTTCTCCTCTCAACCCAAACCTCTTATCACTTCCATCACCCCTAACACTACATTCCACATCCACCTAAAACTCTGCAAACTTCACAAAATCTTCCTTCTGCTACATTTCTCCTGCCTTATTTAACCTCCCTGGCACATGTACACACAAACTACCCCAATTGCACACAATCCTTCCTAACTCTAAATCTAAAACCAAATTCTACAAACTACATTCACACTTCGCTCTACTCTCACTACCCACTACTAGCACACTGTTATCAGGAGATATACACCCCAACCCTGGCCCAAACTCCCCCCTCCCAGCCACCCACATCCCTCATCCTAAAACCCCCCTCCTTCACCAAATAATTTTCAACCTCCCCTGCAAACTACAACTGGATCATCCCCCTCCAAACACCTTGCCATATACTCTCTAAATAGTCAAAGCCCAGCCAACAGAATCACTGACTTCCATGCCTGGATAACCCATACAACCCCTCACATCCTCACACTATCTGAAACCTGGCTTAAACCACATACCTCCGACAATGAAATTCTCCCACCAGACTATAACATATATCAATCAGATAGATATCCAAAAAAAAACCTCAGTCTATCACCACTCCCCACAACAGTCCCCAACTTCCACCCAGCAGAACTTATAATACTCAACTGCCACCTCAACCCTCACAAGAAAATAACTATTGTTTCCATCTATATCCCTACTGGAAACAATCTAAACACTCTTGAGAACATACTGTCCTGGTTTTCCCATAACATAACTTATGAAACCCTCATCTTGGGAGATGCCAACTTAGACTGGTCCAAACTGAAAACTGACTCTCCCCAAAATAGTATTAACTTACACGGCTTCCATCAACTCATATCGTCCCCCACCCGACTCCATAGAAATACATCTTCTAGCTTCATAATAGACTGGATACTTACCAACTCCCCCCACCTTTACCACAACCCTATTACTCTGCCACACCAACTTAGTGATCACCTCCCCACCTCTGTCCTCAGATTCATCACCCAACCCCCCAAACCTCATCTATATTGGGACTGCCGTACACTCACCAATTTTAATCTAACGTAATTCAACTCAAATCTATCTTCCATTGACTGGTACTTCCTAAAAAAATATCCCACTAGATGATGCAGTCAGCAGTTTTAATAACATCTTCCTGAATACCCTTAACTCCCTTGCTCTTTCTAGAAGAATTCAAATAAAATCCAATCATGCCCCATAGCTCTCCAAACAAACTAAGTCCCTCATGCTCAACAGAGATAAAGCCTGGCAAGCCTGGACTAAAACCAAAGAATTATCCCACCTTCACTACTATAAGCACCTCAGAAACCTTACTAAGAAACAAGCCAATGCAGATAAAAAGTCCTTCTACAACTCTGGTCAACTTACTTACAAAACAAACCCTCATAAATTCTGGACTACAATTAGCAGAATTCTGTCCCCAGACCATCCATCAACACCCATCTCCTTCCCCAACACAAGCCCCTGGACACAGCTACCCTTCTTAACAATCACTTTATCAATACTATTCAGTCACTCATCCCATTAAACTGTAAGACTACCCCCCTGTCTACCCCACCAAACCTACCTGACAATCCTGCATTCTCTCTACATCCTGTCTCCACCTCCTATATATGATCTCTTCTTTATAAACTCAAACCTTGTTCTTCCTCCACAGATAATCTACCACCAACCTTCCTCAAACTAGCTGCAGACACCATGACCTACCCAGTGTCCATATTAATTAACATATCTATACAAGAAATCACTGTCCCCACTCTCTGGAAATCCTTTTTCACCATTCCTCTGCACAAAGGTGGCAATTCTACTGACTCTTCTAACTACCAACCCATAGCCATCCTACCCCCTCTCTAAGATTCTTGAAAAATGTGTCCACTCTCAACTACTCAACTACCTGCTCCAACATAATCTCCTCACCCCCACCCAACATGGTTTTCGTCCCCACCACAGCACAACTACTGCCCTTCTATCCTTTACCCATACCATTGCTGATGCCCTGGACAAAAATAAACTTCTATCCTGTCTCTTCCTTGACCTCTCAAAAGCCTTTGATACAGTCTCACATCCCCTACTGCTATCCAAGCTTTCTAATCTTAACCTGTCTACCTCCACCCTCACCTGGTTCTCTAGCTACTTAACTCACAAGAAACAATCAGTAAGATGGCTCTCTTCCACTTCTTTTTTTATACCTGTTCCAATAGGAGTTCCCCAGGGCTCCATCTTGGGACCCCTCCTCTTTAACATCTTTACTAATGACCTCCACACATCTTGTAAACAATCATCCCTCATCCAATATGCTGACGATTCTACCCTCATCTGTATCTCTGACAGCATATCCGAACTTCATACTCTTACCCAATAGACCTTCCTCTCTACTGAACAGTGGCTAACCAATAACCTACTGATCCTCAACCCAAAAAAGACCAAACTGTTACTTTTTCTTCCCCACTCTCTCTCTTACCACAAATCCACCTTTACTATCACTTCCTCAAATAACACTACTATCAAACCTGAAACTCAAACTAAACTTCTAGGAGTCATCATCGATGACGAACTGAAGTTTAATACACACTTACTACACAGTATAAAAAAGACTCACCAGAAGCTAGGTCTTCTGTATCGTAACAAAAGATACCTAACATCCAGTGCTAGACTGTCCCTTGCCCAAGCTTTTCTCCTTCCCTGCCTTCTTTATGCTGCCTCTATATTTACCCATATCCAAACTACTACCTTAAACAAACTTCAACAAACATACCATAAGATAGCTAGATTGGTTACAAACTCACCATATAATGCACACCACTGCCTATCCGTTAACTCCATACACTGGCTCGAATTTCCCCACTTATTGCAGCTATCTCAACTTCAAATGCTACACTCCCTTCTCTACAAACCTTCATTCTGCCCTACCCTCTCTTCTCTCATCTCAATCTATTCTCCTCCTCGTACTCTTCGTACCTCTAACCAACTACTGCTACAAACCCACCAACCCAAAAAAACTATCAGCAAATACCTCTAAAAATCCTCCATTGCCCAAACCTGGAAGAAACTTCCCAGAGATATCTGTTCCATAATTCACCCATCCCATTTTAAAGAAAAACTCAAGGCTCACCTACTAAAATCTAAAATCTGTCCTTGCCAAGCCCCAACTTGATAACTTTCCCCATACCCTATGTCACCCCCCCCTTTGCTTCTTCAACTGATTTGACCAAATCATGCCTGTTTTTTTTCTCCCCAAATCTCTGATACCTGCACTGAAAAAAACAAACCAGTAATGTAAATATGTAAATATGTAATTACACTGCTACCCTGTAATATAATACAGGTATACTGCCTTTTAATTTTCTTCTTTTGATTTGTCTAACATATCTATTGTGAAATCAATTTGTTCATATTCAACACTGTATAACTTTTTTAAGTAATATCATCTGTTAGCATAAGCTGTGCTTGTAAAAGACCTACTTAGTGATTGTATAACCTCTATTGTAAACTGTTGCATTTCATGGAGCTTTTCTCCTTGGGTCTCCACTGAAAATGGGTCCCAAGCCGAGTTAGACTAACCCGGTTAACAAATGTAAATAAATAAATAAATAAATAATGTATGTGCAGAGCAAGAAGAAGGAGGATGCATGAGCAAGCAATGACTGAGGTTAAGGTCTGGTAATATATGTGCAGAAGAAGATGGTGTGGAAGATCAGGATGAGGTCCAGTGTTATGGTCAGTACTGGGGTCAATAACCACTGGGTCACAGATAGTTGATGAAGTAGTCAGTAGGTCAAAGAATGGTGCCCCAAGGAACTTGGAGCTTCTCTTGATGGTGGTTTTCACATAGGCCCTATTGGGTATGCAAACAGTGGATCTATGTTGAAACATGGACTTACTAGTTCTTTGATGCTCATAACAGCGAATTGAAAAACAATGAAAGCTTACAAGGTGGAAGGCATGAATCATTGCTGAGTACACAGTTTTAAGACAGAAAACATCAAAAATGTACATTGATGGAAGTTATTTCGTATGCACACACATACGTCTGCTTCACGCAAATCTAGCACAGTCATTTATCTGAAGGACAAATATAGGCAAGTGCTTCCCACTGGCATGTAAGAGAGTATGATGAAAGATGTGTACAGAAGACCAAACTACATAATGTATAATGGACACCCAAAAAAATATCCCAAAACGAAAGCCCTATGCAAATGTAAATATGGTCAGTGATAGATATCCCAGAGAACACCAAGGAAAGAGAGAGTGCTCATATTTTCAGAAGGATAGCTATAGCTCTCAGGAACTCCTGCATGGAATACTCCAACTTTCTCATAATGGCATACTATAATTACTGCACTCTCTGCCATAAATTACACTGCTTGGTAGATAGTGGATAACCAGTGGTAAGTCGTAATCTCTGTTCCTCCACTTTGTTCTGTTCTGTAGCCAGGACAAATTTTACAGATTTAACAGAGGAAATCTATCCGTAAAAGCAAACATTACACTCAGTGATGCCATGCCTCAAATAAGTTTTGTTTAGGAGACATGAGCAACTCATTCAGGGTAGAAATGTTCTGAAATGAGATAGGAAACAATGCAGAAAACTGTGTTATATCTGTGTGCCTAGTTTTAACCTTTTTTGGCTTCCCCCAAATGTAGTAGTCGGCAACGTAACAGATCCACTCTGCAATTTTCTCAATATATTTTGGCCAACATAAGAGTCAACCCTTTGACATGTCACAATTGATATTGAATGGGACATCTTTGATAGTAACAAGTTTAAAGTCACAAAGGATGTATTTCTTCTCCTGCGACACACTACCTAACAGTATTAGTGACCACTTACCAGCCTTTATAACTCGTAAGATCATCTCAGTCCTAAGCACACACCAAGGAAAGAAAATCTGAGATTAATCTCACTTTTACCCCAACACCTTTAATGAAATCTTACAAAGGATCAACTTGACCACACTCAGATTTCTCCCTCTCCATGAGGCTGTTGTATTCTTCAATTCAACATTTCACAGAATTTTAAATAGTTTAGCCCCACCTTGACTAAAAATAATAAAAGCTAAACAGGCAACCTGGCTTATCAAACACACAAAGCATATTATGTCTGCTAGGGATAAAGCTTGGAAATCCTGGCAAAAATATAAAAATCCTAATGACCTCATTCAATGTAAACAATTATATAACCAGGCAAAACGACTAGTGATTAAAACTAAAAAAGAACACTTCCTAAGCCTTCAAGACCAACACAAACTAAACCCAAATAAATTTTGGATCACAATCAATTCCCTCCTCCATCCAGGTAAAAATAACAATCTTTGCCCTAATCCAGATAAAACTCCCACTGAGATAGTCTCGTTCTTCAATTCATATTTTATCAACACCATAGCTAAACTCACCACTACCTTCCCACCTATAGACCCCTGCCCACCTGAACCTCCCACTTCACAGTCCTCTGTTCTCATTCTCACCTATACCAACTTCCACTATAAAAACTACTTTGTGAACTCAAACCTTGTACTAACGCACCAGACAATTTACCTGCTGAATTTCTGCAACTATCTGCAAATTTCATAGCTATACTATCAACCTGCTCCTCAATAGATCTATTCAGGAGTCCAGTATACCAAACATATGGACAAAAGCATTTGTTCTTCAACTTCATAAAGGTGGCAACAACTCTGATACCTCTAATTTCCAACCCATCGTTATCCTCTCCCCATCTCTAAAATATTAGAAAAATGCATTCACATTCAACTTCTTAACTGTCTTATCCAAAACAAGATACTTTCCCCCACACAGCATGACTTCAGGCCAGGACATAGTACCTACACTACTCTCATATCCTTTATGGACACAGTAAACAGGGCTTGCAATGCCGGTTAGATAATCTCCTCACTGTTCCTAGATCTCTCTAAGGCCTTCGACATGGTTTCACATCCCCTTCTGTTCACAAAACTCACCAACTTAGGTCACTCATGGGGTATACCTTAAACTGGTTCCCTGACTATCTTGCCAATAGGCAACAATCTACCAAATGGCAACACTCCTTTTCACCTTTTCTCAACGCAACCGCAGGTGTATCTCAAGAATCTATACTAGATCCCCTCTTTTTCAGTACATTCATTAACAACTTCCACACCACCCTTACTCATGGCACAGTTATCCAATATGCAGATGATTCTACAATCATCTGTACTGCCAAATCTATATCTGAGTTATGTCTTACCCAAAATGCTTTCATTTCAACTGAAACCTGGATGTCAAACAACCATCTTGCTCTAAGTCTCAATAAAAGCAAACTTCTAATATTCCCCCCAAAACTATTGCTCTGTACAAGAATGCTTTTTCTGTCCAATCCCATAATAATACTGTCATTGAAGTCATTCCAAGTACCAAACTACTTGGAGTTATTATTGATGAATATCTAACCTTCGACCTTCATATCCATAGCAGCATCAAAAAACACATAAAAAATTAGGTACCATCTACAGACACAAATAATACCTTAATATTACTGCTAAAAAAGCTCTAGCATCATCCTTCCTGCTACCATCTCTACAATATGGTGCCCCAATCCCCACCAATATCCAGTCCTCCCTGAAAACCAACTGGACTCATGTTACAACAAGATTGCCAAATTTGTAACACATTCAAAAACTCAGCACACCACTGCTTATCTCTACAACAGCTAAACTGGCTCGAACTCCCACACTAACTCACTTATTCACAATTAACCACTGCACATAAACTCATATGCAAGCATTCAACATGCCCTTCCCTCTCCTGCTTATTGACTACATACCACCCTAACAGGCCACTAAGATCCAAAAACACAATGATGCTGAAAGTTGAAAAACCTATCCTTACAGCTGGTCAAATGCCGCACTCTTTTACCATCTCATAACTATGGAATGCCCTCCCAAATTCTATCACAGCAATCAGTAATCCTGCTCTCTTTGAGAAGTCTCCCAGATCACACCTCTCTTCTCTCTGGCAATGTACTTGTGCCAAAATAGTACCTCCTAACACCTGATCCACTACTATATCGCTCTACAATATCACTACTTAGGAGCTTTCTCTGACTTGCTGAACACAATTGCTTATGCCTACAAAACTCCAAGAAATAACAATCAAAACTGCTGCCCTACCTGACTAACTCCATCCTCAATGATCAAATTGTACACAATGTTGATGTGTAATGTTTATAAATAACTTGCACCATTGTATATTTATTTCCATGCATTGAGGCTGTATATACGCTGTATATTATGCTTTTTCTTGTATGTGCTGTTAATGTTATGTGGAGCTATTCTCCCCATGCCTCTACTGAAAATGGGCTCACCTAGGCCCAATATACTTTCATGGTTAACAAATGCAATAAATAAATAAATAAATACATACATAAATAAATTTCAACTTGGCTGCCAAGTTTTGTGATGCTAGAAACTCACAATTGCAGTGATGCATATGGTTATAATTTTTAAGTGATTTCCTTGTCATTAGGCAAAAGACTATGGATGGAGTTTCTGTCCATCCAAAGTAGTTTATGAAACCATGGACTATAGAGTTGCCTGTATAAACTGCTTTTGGTAAGCAATATCTCATTCAAGAGCCACACTGTTGCCTGGCTCAAACGCCTTAGGTTTTCAGGTATAAAGGGATCTGTGACTGTTGTTTTAGACATGTCATCTGACATTTGCTTTTTAAGGAAGAATCCACTTTTCAGTGGATGCTCTGTAACATTTAGTTCATCCAGTGTCATCTCATTACCTGCACTGGTAATGTATTGCGTTCAGCTAAAGTAATTCACTTGGAGAAGCATTGTTGTCCTACTTGTTAGAAACATAGTATTTTCTAGGCATAAATGGGATAATCCATCATTCACTACTAAGAATGGCGTATCTCTACTTAAGGAAGCTCACTGCCATAAATATGAACATTCTTCATACCGCTCTGTCTCAGTACCAGCACTTACAAGATGGTGTGCAGCTGTTTTTACCAACTCCTCACTGGTGGTTGTCATACATGTTATACCCTCTGCATTTCTCATTTAGTTTAAATTCGCAGGCCAGTATTTATGATTATTGTTTACCTTTTCCATGTTATAGATACAGAATATCACTCATTATCAGCAGGACTTCTTTTCCTTTTTGTGAGATGACAGTACAGTAGATGGCCCCTAATGTGCATGGAACAAAGTTTCTATTGGCAACCTCCACAATTGCAATGGCTGTTTTACCAATGTATGCTATTGCTATTAGTGCCTGATTTATTCATTTGGCTGTTATGAGTGTTGATGAACAGGTATGTCAATGATTCAACATAGATCCTGCAGCCAGCACACCAAGAAAGCCAAAGATCTGGGATGAGAATACATGGGAGCCACAGCTGGCAGTGGAAAATGGGTATATATATGTGACCAAAGGATGGAAATGTGGGTCACAGAGAAGCTTTATGCTGAGAATAAACACCACCTCAGTAGGAGAGGGACAGCACTATAAAAAGAACTTTGGGAGTCATGTAGTTGCCACTGCGTTTTTAAACTGAGTAGAATGGTTAAAAAAAGAAAGGAAACCACAAAGAAGCATCTTTAAGAAAAAAAGTAGAAAATGAAGAATACATTGGGGGGATATATGAGCGGACATGTGCATGTAGCATGCTTAAAAAGGTAAAATGGAGGAAGAGGCCAAAATGTAATACTGCACAATGCTAGTATGATGATAAAAAAATTTGGGAAGGGGCAGCATGCCATCCTGGGATATGACATGTGACAAAGTAAATATTTCTAGCATCACAGAGACTTATTCAGTAGAATCTGTATTTTAGTTATGTATTAATCTAGCTGGTCCAACTGAATGTATTGCCCATTTTCAGAGGAGCCCTGGGGTAAAAAGCTGCACAATAAAATGAAATAGCATGAGATATAATGAAATAAAATGAAATCAATTTTTTAACAGTGACTGAATAGTATTTCTTAGTTTGATATAGTATGAGTGATTAAAAACATTTTTGTAGGTCAACATACATCTATAACAATGGTTTAAATAAACAGTGAAGTATGAAGATGGATTGAGGTATTGGAGTTCCAGGTTATCATCTTTATGAAAGATAGACAAGGAAAAGGGTGGGAGGCAGTGATAGTCTATGTAAAATTATATAATAGATAGGATAGCTTGCAATGCTATAGAAGAAAAAGGAACAGCTGAGCAAGACAGAATGTGACTAGTGAAGAAGATACATACATTAGTAGTCAAACTGCATGGTCTGCATTTGTGCGAGTGTGTGTGTGCGTGTGTGTGTGTGTGTGTGTGTGTGTGTGTGTGTGTGTGTGTGTGTGTGTGTGTGTGTGTATGGGTATGTATTTGTATATTTGTGTGTGTGGGTGTGGTTGTATATATGCACACATGGGCATGTGTGCATGTGTATACATGTGGGCATGTGGTTCCCCTTCACAAAGTTGAACGTTCCAAAACTCGAAATGCATATGACCGACGCTATATGCTCGAATTTCGGAAGCTCGACTTCCTGAAAGGGAACGGGAAAAAAAATTAACACAAAAAAAAGTGTTTCTGCAGGGGAGCAAGTCCCCCTGCACACCCTGCTACTTATTTATTCCAACTCCGAGATTGCACTACAGCGCAGAAAGGGAAATCTCCCGTTCTGTGCTGTATGCCATTCCCCATTCACACAGTCGAGCTTCTACAATTTCGAGCATATGGTCTCGACCATATGCATTTCGAGATTGTGGCCATTTGACTTTGTGAAGGGGAACTGGGCATGTATATGTGTGTGTGTGTGTGTGTGTGTGTGTGTGTGTGTGTGTGTGTGAGTGTGTGTGTGTGTGTGTGTGTGGTATGTTGGTGTGGGTATACAAATGTGTGTGTGTGTTTGTATATTTCTATATGTGCGGGTGTGGTTGTATATATGTACGTATGTGAGTGTTTGTATGTGTGTGTGTGTGTGTGTGTGTGTGTGTGTGTGTGTGTGTGTGTGTGTGTGTGTGTGTGTATGTGTGTGTGTGTGTGTGTGTGTCTGCATGCATGTATGTGTGTGTGCATATTTGTGTGTGCGGTTGTGTGTGATTGTAAATATGCATATGTGTGTGTGTGTGTGTGTGTGTGTGTGTGTGTGTGTGTGTGTGTGTGTGTGTGTGTGTGTGTGTGTGTGTGTGTGTGTGTGTGTGTGTGTGTGTGTGTGTGTGTGTGTGTGTGTGTGTGTGTGTGTGTGTATGTGTTTTTGTGTGAGTAAGATAGATTGTTGGCTACCAGAATGTAACACCTACCAGTAACATTAATGGATGAAAGTCTGTGAGGGTACAAGTTCCAGAGCTGAGAATAAAAAAAAAAGAAGACGGTAACTGCAGATCCCCACATTTGTGCTTGATTCTGCAATGAAAGAAATGTCAGATCTCCAAAATATCTTTTTAATAATGTATTGTTATATAACAGAAATTTTTAGCAAGCCTCATTTCAGTGCAGATGTGTCAGATGACTGTGAAAAGCTGCATTTGTGACGGAAAGAGAGTTCTAACTGAACCTGCTCTGTTCTAAACAACCACTTGATTGCTTGAATCACGTGTACTGTCTAATTGTCCCACTGTCAATGAGTGAATGAATGAATGAATGAATGAATGAATGAATGAATGAATGAATAAGAGATGGAAAGGGGATCTGATGGTTGAGGTTTTCTAGTGGGTAGCTCAAAGACATGTAGATGGCTAGGCTGGTTAGAAGGTACTCATATAAGCTCCTACATCCAGGGTAAAAAGTGAAAGAATATTAATAGAGGTTTTGGATCAGGAAGACTTTTGATAAGCTGGTGTAGCCAAATTAACATTTTAACCTTGGTTCTAGCTGGGACAGCAAAGTAAGTGATATGGAGATGAAATATCTGCTGGTCATCAGTGACCATGTTACAGTGTAGCTTACCTTGATCAGGGCAGTGAATACAAAAGGGGAAGAGAAAGTGGGCTGGCACTATGCAAAGGTGGATGCAAGCAGCTAGAAGTGAAACTACAAAAGTAACTAGGCTAATGCAGAAAAGCAGAGAAGAAAACAAACTGGATAATATTGAGAGGTGGCTGCATTCTGTAAGATACACTTAAGTGTCTTTGCAGATGAATGCAGTTAAAGCTCAAGAGGATAGCAAAGTGGCTGTGCATGGAGAATAGGCTAATAGATTAGAATTAGGCTAATTGCCCTTGCAAGCCATTTTAAACCTAGCCAATTATCGCCTCTGAGATTCAAACCCTGCACTGGGTGTTTGGAAAGCAAGTACCTTAACCATTAGGCCACTCTCCCATCCCTACAGCAGTTGTTAGAAAATAAAAATAAGAATGCATTCAAATGGTAAAAGGCAGCAGGAGGATAGAAGAGAAGCAGACCAATATTAAGGCCAGGGGGTAGTGCAGCTAAACAGGTGATGAAGGCTAACATCAAGGATAGACAAGGGATGAAATTGGATGGGGATAAAATGAGATGACAAAGGTACATATCTCAGAAAGAAATGGTGTATTAATCTAAACAAGTTGATCAAGGTTAGAAAGGAAAGCTGCTGTTCAACAAGTAAACACTGGATAAGGTTTGAACTATTATTTAATGGTATTATTTGATACATGAGGACTTAACCACAGAAAGTCACAGAGAGTGTAATTTCTATGCATGTGTGCCAGAAGTGATTCACTTCCTGTGGGATTTTTTTGTTTTCTCTGAGCCTATGCGACCATTAGGTCAATATATTTCAGTAAGGTCATGTGAGAGACAAGCACTCCAATACAAAGTTCACATTTATTTATTTGTCAGGTTGAGCTGAAAAATCAGAGAGTGGTATCTTCATCAAGTGAGAATTCAGTAAATCATAGGGAACTCATTTCTGAAATGCTGAACGAGTTTTTCACTCCAGTATTCTCTAAAGGATAAGAGAAAAGAGTAACAAGTTAGGAAAGTAGAAGGCAGTGGGAGGTGGGAAATGTTCTGCTGAATAGCCAACAACATACAGGTCACCGCTGAGATACTTTTTTTGAGTATTCATTATCATACAAGTATCATAGCAGAACCATTCGCAGAATTCTTTAACAAGTATCTGGTCACTAGGGATGTACCATATGACTGAGAAAGAGTTTTGGTTGTTTCCTTGTTCAAAGAAGGTAGCAGGATCAGTTCAGATAAACATTGAGAAAAGCTAGTGAAAAGGTTAGCACTAGGGCAGAAAGTTATGAAGTCATGAGGGAGGTGTTTATAAAGAGCACCATAGGATGTGATTCCAAGGAGGAAGCTGTCAAAGGTGAATGAGGTTGCCAGTAGATTGCTGCAGAGGTTACTGATGAAGCTCTCATTTTTTTATATATATTCAGATTTAATATGGTAGAGAGAGTGAATACAAAATGGAATCTACTTGCAGGTGATGTAAGAATTATAGCCATGGTCGAGATTGGGATAATAACTCAAATGTTACCTGGATGTACTCTATGGCTGGGCAGAGAAATTTCAAATGAAGTTTACTGCCAATGACTACAATGTTCCATATTTTGACACAACAATCCAAATGTCACATGAAGGTAGAAAAATATGAAACTGTAAGATATAGTGTTTGAAAAGGACCTATGATTGATTATCACATCAGCTGTGGATCATCAGTCATAAATAGACAATGTGGCTGGAACAGCCAAATCCATGTTCTGGTGTACTTTGTGAGGCATAGATTCCAGACATAGTTTGAAAATACACTAGCTCTGTTGAAAACTTTTGAGGCCACATATGGAATGATGTTTGCATTTTGGAAACCATAGAATGAAAAGAGTGTTAACCAACTCAAAAGCATCAAGTGAAAGGACTGGGCAGTCATTTTGAGACTGGAAAGACAGGAGTATGAATGGCATCTGGAAATGATAAAACTATAACTTTGACAACAGAAAAGAGAGAAGAGGGATATCACTTCGGCCCCTATGATGATACACTGGACAATTCCAGAAGAGAGACCATCAGATGCAATTGAAGGATGTTCATTTTATTCTGGACCTTAAAGTTATTTTTCCACTAAAATATTTATAGCAGGACCAGACTGCCTAAGGTGGTGAGCTGTGAATTCACAAGAGCCTTCAAAAGGGCAAATGACAGATTGAAAGGAATGGGTCATTATCTGCATATCAGATGCACCCTAATGATCAGATTAGATGGCTAAATTATATTTTTCTGCCTGCATTTTATGCAATGTAATGATACTGCCAAGCAGGGGCGGCTTGTGCTATTGGACTTCAAGGACTGCAGCCCCCCCAGCTATAAAAATAAAAAATAAAAACAGAAATAAAACAAAAAACGAAATAAAAAAATAAAATTAACAGAGTCACGGACCATCGTGCATGCACACTCGTGGCATTTCCCACTATCTGGACTGCTGGTGAACCAGTCTAGAGCATGCTCACAGAATCCAGACTGTCTCACCAGCAGTCCAGATTGGGAAGACAACATTGAATTTGCAAATTTCTCAGAAGTCTATGCAGTTAGAACTGCATAAACAGGAAGGGGATTGGACTGCAACATCTGCAGGCTGATGCTCTCGCAGGAAGGAGCATCACAGCATGGAAGGGGAAGGACTTGCTTGCTGGATTGTACAGCTTGTTGTCATGGGCTTTCTATATGGATGGATCATCACAGGCTTTTAGCTGCTGCAAGGGACTTATGGAGGAGCTCGAATGTATGATGTCTGTTAGCTGCAGGTAGTGAGAGTGATTTATGTTAGCTGCGGATGGATTAACTGTGTGTGTGTGTGTGTGTGTGTGTGTGTGTGTGTGTGTGTGTGTGTGTGTGTGTGTGTGTGTGTGTGTGTGTGTGTGTGTGTGAGAATAAGGCTTGAACCCTGTACCTTGGGGTCCAAGTGGCAAGAGCCTGAATTCCCTACCACCACTATTTGTAAAGAAAATGCAGATTTTTGCCTCATATTTGTTCTGTTCCTCATAAAATCTATGGTTTCTGTATTTTTGTTTTTTGACACAGTCAGGGGTGCAGTGGTAGTGTTGTTGCTTGACAGCTACAAGTTGTCTGGTTTGATTCTTGGCTGGGTTGCCTTCTGTGTGAAGTCTGCATGCCCTCCCTGTATTTTTGTGTGGGTTTGCTCTGGTGTCCTCCCATCTTACAAAGACATGTGTCTGGAGTGTTTCTCCCTGGGCATCTGCTGAAAATTGGCTTTTGTTCCAAGTCAGACTTTCCTGGTTAACAAATGTTAAATAAAAATGACAAGCATTTGAATTTCAGACTTCATATTCTTCAGAAAGTACATGGTAACATGAAACCTTTTCTTCTAACAACTTTCGAAGTTTATAAGATGGATATTTGAAATTTGTCCCTATTTTTGGGACTGTATTCCCCCATTATTGGCTTTGTCCAGGCTTTTTGTGCTAAGGTTGAGAGCTATGGTGAGAAGTGAATTCACTGAATATGTCTGGAGGCTGTATTCCCCAATTATTGGCTTTGTCCAGGTTTTTTGTGCTAAGGTTGAGAGCTATGGTGAGAAGTGAATTCACTGAATATGTCTGGGGGCTGTATTCCCCCATTATTGGCTTTGTCCAGGTTTTTTGTGCTAAGGTTGAGAGCTATGGTGAGAAGTAAATTCACTGAATATGTCTGGGGGCTGTATTCCCCCATTATTGGCTTTGTCCAGGCTTTTTGTGCTAAGGTTGAGAGCTATGGTGAGAAGTGAATTCACTGAATATGTCTGGGGGCTGTATTCCCCCATTATTGGCTTTGTCCAGGCTTTTGTGCTAAGGTTGAGAGCTATGGTGAGAAGTGAATTCACTGAATATGTCTGGGGGCTGTATTCCCCCATTATTGGCTTTGTCCAGGCTTTTTGTGCTAAGGTTGAGAGCTATGGTGTGAAGTGAATTCACTGAATATGTCTGGGGGCTGTATTCCCCCATTATTGGCTTTGTCCAGGCTTTTTGTGCTAAGGTTGAGAGCTATGGTGAGAAGTGAATTCACTGAATATGTCTGGGGGCTGTTTTCCCCCATTATTGGCTTTGTCCAGGTTTTTTGTGCTAAGGTTGAGAGCTATGGTGAGAAGTGAATTCACTGAATATGTCTGGGGGCTGTATTCCCCCATTATTGGCTTTGTCCAGGTTTTTTGTGCTAAGGTTGAGAGCTATGGTGAGAAGTGAATTCACTGAATATGTCTGGGGGCTGTATTCCCCATTATTGGCTTTGTCCAGGTTTTTTGTGCTAAGGTTGAGAGCTATGGTGAGAAGTGAATTCACTGAATATGTCTGGGGGCTGTATTCCCCCATTATTGGCTTTGTCCAGGTTTTTTGTGCTAAGGTTGAGAGCTATGGTGAGAACTGAATTCACTGAATATGTCTGGGGGCTGTATTCCCCCATTATTGGCTTTGTCCAGGCTTTTTGTGCTAAGGTTGAGAGCTATGGTGAGAAGTGAATTCACTGAATATGTTTAAGAAAATCAAGAGAAGGGAGGTCGACGAAGAACAGGACCAGGAACAAATGGTAGAAGAAAGGACATTTATACGATCACTGCCAAAGTCATCCAAATGTAACATTTTGTACAATTCTAATATGGACTTTAAAATTTTCAATTATTCTGACATTGACATAACATCTGACATGGTTGACTTACTAGCGAAAGGCCACACCTTTGTGCCTACAGTACATCTAGATGTGGCAACTACTTTGATAGACTTGAAACTATTTGTTCGGAAACTGAACCTAGTGGCACTAATGGGGGAACAAATTAATACTAAAAGTGACTATTATGTGTCTAGTGTATACAATCCACCTCTGCACCCTTTAATAGGGCTTTTTGAACAAGTTAGTGAGTTGGATTTTCGTAATCTCACCAATAGATCGAACAGTCTAAGACTAGGTGGTGTACAACAATATAACATCAGTTAGGAGGATAGGGACACCTTGCGGTATTTATGTCAGGCACCAGTACGTTTTATGAAACCTGACAAGGGTGGAAGCCTGGCTATCATGAATATTATAGATTACAACAATAGAATGTCCGATATACTCGAGGGCCCCACTTATGTTGAGGTGTCGAGGAATGAACTCAATGGTGCCTATAGAAGAGTCAGGTCCTTTATAGAGGACCTTTACATAGAGGCAAAAATAGACAAAACAGTATATAACTACCTAGTACAACCAGCCCCTAGGATTCTGATGTTGTTCGGAATCCCAAAAGTTCATAAAAGTGTTGATAGTCCCCTAATGCGCCCCTTAGTGGATGCTAGAGATAGTATTACATATACATGTACAAAGGTGGTAGACAACACCTTAAAGAAATATGTTCTACATGAACCACAAATTTCCAAAGACTCATGGTCCTTTTTGGAGAGCATTAACAAGCTCCCATTTAGTGAGGACTTTTTGTTCCTGACCATAGATGTAAAAGATTTGTACTCATCTATCCCCCACTGTGAGGGAATAGAATGGGTATTGCATATGATGAGACGCCATGGAGCACCCAATACTGAGATACAACTAGTGGAAGAGCTCCTGGATATTGTGTTGTCTTAAAATTATGTCATCTTTAACACTAAACTTTACCACCAGAAGGTTGGAGTGGCCATGGGTTCCCCTTGTGGGGCCAGTCTAGCTAATCTTGTAATGGCCTATTGGGAAACGGAACATGTTCTAACTAATCCCACATTACAGGACCAAATTAAGTTTTACACATGATTTTTAGATGACATATTTATTTTGTTTAAAGGTAAATCAGCTACAGTGCAACACATGTTGGAAGGCTTTAATTCTAGTACTAATTTTTTGAAGTTCACTTTTTCTTACAGTACAGACAAAATTTCATACTTAGACGTAGAACTAAGTAAGGATTACCAGGAAAGGACTTATGTAGCTAAGATCTTTCAGAAGGACACCTATTCCAACGCGTTCCTTCAATATACCAGTTGTCACCCTTCATTCCAGAAAAATCTGTAGTGAAGGGCCAACTGGTTAGAGCTGCCAGGATGGTATCCAGAGATACCGATTTTGAGGAAGAATGTAGATTATTACAATTCTTCTTTACACAGAGAGGGTACCCTAGTTCTCTCATTCTAGAAATCATTAGAGAGGTTCAGCACAAAAGGATGACAGGTGTATACACTCCAATTTTGAACAACAACACTACTGTTAGACCTTGGACGAGGACGGTAAAACAGCAGTTCAGCCCTTATAATTTCATTTGTACTTTTAACCTTGATTCTTACGATGTAGCGGCTATAATTTCTAAGAATTGAAACATTTTAATGAGAGATGGTCATTTTAGATCTCTCTTTCCAGCATTGCCTAAGATAGTTTTTAGACGAGGCAACAACTTGAAGTCAATTCTAGAAGGTACAGTAGACCACTCAGTAACAGAGACGCATGTACAAATGCAATATGTGTCGCCTTTGTAAACACATTGATGTGGGCCTGAGCTTTGAAATAAAAAATAAGAAATTTAAAACCACAGGAAAATTTGATTGCCAAAGTAAGCAGGTTGTCTATCTAGCTAAGTGCATGACATGTCCTGCTTTCTATATTGGTAAGACCGATAGAAAGCTGTGCGAGAGGAACACATATATTGTATTAGTAAAAATAAACTTGAAAACGCACTAGCTAGACATACCAGTGAGTATCCAGGACACATGTTTAAGTTTAGGGTCTTACAACAATTGAAATGTGACGGGAGAGGAGGACCTGAGTCACTTAGACTAGAAAGATGCAAATTAATTTGGCAATTGAGAGTAAATGCCTGTCATTTTCCAGGTATTAATAAAGGAAGCTCCATAATGTGTGTCCTACGTTTAAAGAACTTGGTTAGGTGATAGGAGAGTGACAAGGTTTGTCATAGCTAGGTTGTGAGTTTAGCTTATAAGAACTACGAGCATTGTATTTCACGAACTTGCATAGGTTTTGGTGTGTTTTCCACATGTCCACCATAGTTGAATTAATCACGACACTAATACTTAATTTTTTACATTTTAAAATTATTAGTGGGTGAAAATACGTTTGAGACTATCATTTTTAATGAGATGTTTAACATAAGAAATGACTACAGCTGCTTGACGTTATAGGCAGCGAAGAACGTATGTTGCAGTATGTATATATGTATTATTTAGTGCGGTTTACAATTGTGTTTGGAGTTTTAAATTGTTGGGCAACAGTTGTAATTTAATTTTAACATCAAAGTGCTAAGTTACTTTCAACTTTGATACAACTATATGGTTGTAAAAACATCTAGCCAATAACAATGTTACCATTATGTTCATGTGATTTAGTAAGGAGCCTATATAAAGGGCTTTTACTAGGAAATGGCTGTTTATATGATTTTATCTGATGAAGTTGAGTAAGGAGTACTCGACGAAAAGTGGATTTTAAAATTGAACGCTTAATAATAAATCAACACCTTTTTTAACTTTCACAGTTTCCTCATCGTGTTTTGATTGTCAACAGAGAGCAGCTTGGGGTTTGTGCGTTTTTTTACCTAGTGGTTGTTTTCTTTTTACTAGTCTGTTGAACTATTTAAGTTTCAGTCTTCCTTTCTTTTATAAAACAGATGATTTGGTGTAATGGTATGTTACTTTGATTGTTTTGTACAGGGTCCTGGGTTCAGAATTTGGCAATGTATGGTGTAACACAGCATTTTATTCTAGCAACTTTTCAACATTATATATGTAATGTTTAAAATGTGCCCTGGTTTTTGAGCTTTTGTCCCCACCCCAATAAATTTTGGCTTTTTCTAGATTTCTTGTGCTGCAAAGTTTAGATATACAGCTGAGTGTCAAGTAGATTTTACAAGAAGCTGAGAGCTGCAGGGGAACAAACATTTAGTGCTGCTTAGGCTGCTGGCTTGCATTGTTAATAGCACAACAGGTAGATAGATGCATTGCTGATGTTCTACTGTGTTGTAAAAGGGGTGGATGCTGTAGTCCTTTTTGGTGAAGATACCTAGTAACTATGAATCTGTTATCAGTTTGCCATCCATTCCCTATTGCAATATTACTAGCTTATCATTTTTTTAATGCAACATAGGCAATTTATTCCTCAAGGGCAACAGGCACTCTTTTTGTAGATGAAACAATGAAATATAAAGTTGTTTGTTAGCAACAACCTCTTCATTAGTTACAGATTTCTTCAATGTGGAATTATTTAGCTGACTTTTACTTCTTCAGAGATTGTGCATATTTACTGATAATGGTGGACTGTAGAAGTTTGTGTAGAATTTTATGATGGAAATGTTCTGAACTGGCCAGTTTTGTCATTATTGGTGCATGCATTTTGTTTCATTGTTTACTGGAAAAATGTTCTGAATTGGGCAGTTTTGTCATTATTGGTGCATGTGTTTTGTTTCATTCTTTACTGGGAAAATGATCAAAACAATACTTTTAAAATGCATTCTAACAACTGTACTGTATTGTACAAGGAATATCATTTAGTACAATCAGGAAGATGTATCAAAGAGCACATGTATGTTTCATGTGCAAGGGGCCTATGATTTGAAAACAGCCCAAAGTTAATTTTTATCTGCCACTGGCAAAATGTATTTTCTTTGAATGTGGGTTTCAATGCTGTTTCAATGAATGTGAGTTTCAAGGGCAGAGAAGTTTTAATGCTAAGTCTGTTTTCATTGTGAGACTGCATTGCTTTGTTTAGCAGATGTCTTCATGTTTGTGCTGTAAAATGCAAAATAAAACTTTCAAATGAAGTCCAAATCATCATAAAAGTAAAGCAGTATGCACATTAGTGTTTATGGTAAATGGGGTGAAATAGCCATGTAATGGTTCATTGGAATGGCTGCAGGGGGGAGGCTCCATTCAACCATGATTTTGTGAGGGGGAAGGGAGGAAAACTTAGACAGCCCCGGCTGAACTATACCTCCCAACTGTCCAGATTTTCACAGAATTAATAGATTTATGCTTCTTATTTTGGTTTGTTCCTCATAAAATTTGTGTTTTTCTGGCAAATCATTTAGGAATTAAGTCACTAAATAATGATAGACACTGAGTTTCAGACTTCATAACCTTCAGAAAAATGCATGCTAAAGTAAAACCTGTTATTCTATCAACTGTCTCAATTTATACAAGAGCAATTTGTAGTACTGTTTATATGTTCCCCCATTATATTTGGCCTTGTCCAGATTTATTGCATTAACAGGTTGAGAGGTACATGCAAATAAATTGCTTTATAAAATTAGGCATAGCCAAACCTCTCAACTGTCCCCGATTTTGGCTCAAAATGTTGCTCTTCCCTTAATAATCCATCCACAAAATAGCAATTTTGGAAGAAAATATGGAGGGTTTACAATTAAGAAATATGTGTAATAATCAGATTTATAGATCACTTTTATTTCAGAAATGCGTGTAGATTTTTTTATTTTGTCAGCTGCTCAAGTTAGCAGTGCTAATATTAAAAAAGTGTCCCTTCTTTGACAGGTTCCCAGCTGTATTGTGTGGCTATTTTATATTTTTGAATCACATTTGGTCCATCTTTCATAAAATTGTGTTTTTTTGGCAAATTAGTGGCAAATCATTAAAGACTGAAGTTAGAAAATAATGACAAACATCTGAGTTTCAGATTTCATACCCTTCAGAAAATTCATACTAATGCAAGACCTGCTATTCTATTATCTTTCTAAGTTTATAAGAGCAATATTTATAAATTATCCTTATCTTTGGGCCTTTGTCCCACTTCTACGTATGGCTTTGTCCAGATTTCTTGCTCTGAGGTTGAGAGGTATGACAAATGTGTCAGGGCCATTGCAGTCAGCCAGAGACATTTCAAATTGTGACATACTTGTTGCACCCCACTCCCCCATGTAGTGACTCTGGATGTGTCCAAGCAAGGCAAGGCGCAGTTATGCAGTGTAAATGTGCAGAGTATCCCCCCATCCAAGGTAGACACAAGTACTACAGTGGCTTTTCATCTGTCCTTGATTTTGCAGAATGGCCTGGTTTCTGTCATATTTTTGTACTGTTGATTTATGCTTATTATTACTTAGAAAGTGCCTGTAGCTCGGTGTTTAAGTAGCAATGCTTTAATGACCATCAGATAGGCTTGTCTGAGATCATAAGATGCAAGTAAGCTATAATAAGCATACTGTTAAAGAATTGCCAACATTGAAAGTCTTTCTGTTGTTGCCATGCAGAGAATACTTACATAACTAGATAAGGTATAAGCTTTGGGTATTGAAATGCATATGACAGTATTTGTAATAAAGGACAGGATTACACTATGTTAAGAAGCTCATTACACTTGTTGGAGACTTCTAGTCATCTCTGCAGGCTTTACCTGTAAACTAAACAGAATGCCAATCTATCATATGTGGTCCATAACTTGTACAGTAATCCTTTAAGCAATGTATCTTGAGCTTGTTTCTTGTTTGCTTTTCATGTTTTACTTTGATCATGTTTTCCCCATGAAACAAGTAGATAGTTGTTGTCAGGCAGCAGGTCTTTTTTGGATAAGAAACATTTTTACAAGTGGGGGTATCACAGAGATTGCTACTTTCAGCATGTTACTTGGTACTTTAATAAAGCTGAATATAAATTATAATTAGAACTGCAGTGCTAGAAAAAGTGGTTTGAGTTGAGTGCTGCTTGTTTTTCTTGTACTTGATTTTGACTGGCATTCCAGTAATGTATTTAAAAAGTAATTTATTGTTTCATGCCTCACAACCTTTTTGTTTCCATCTAGATACTAAGTAAGCTGTCATGCAGCCAATGCATTGGACTCTCATAATGACGGTTTGGCACCCAGGGCAGCATATTTAATTAAAGTTAGTTTTTGTGGTTTTGAGCATAGCTCCTCCTCTTTCTAGTTGGCTGCACTCCTTCCCATTGACCCCACCCATTCAGCTGTCTCCTGCAGCCCCCCTTTGATATGAAGCCACCAGCTGCCACTGGTGCCAAGCACATTGTGGTCCCATAGCCAAATGGTGGTCAGTATTGGATCCTTTATGTGAGTGTAGAGAAAAAATGCTTTTTTTTCTTATATCTTTCTTATTTGGATTGCCTACAACAAAAATGCCCTCTAACTACTCAAAATCTATTTCACTTGTTTCTCTTCAGGCAATGACTAGTTACAGGAAGCTGTCATCCAGTTGCCAGTCAGTTATCAGAGTTTTCTTTTTCTATTAGCCCTAATCCCACAGACCTCTGAGTCAGTTGATAGTTTTGATCTGCATTACCAGCCTACTGAACATGCATGCTTCCACCATACCTATCTCTGCCTACAGCATGCATTGCTTGGAATATATACCAGGTCTGAACCCAACTGCTGCTGACAAACATGCTATGACCAAGAGAATTTAGTACATCTGTGAGCCATGTTGCCTCCTTCCCAAGGAAGTGTGGCTACTGCCTCCTGCCCCAGGATAGGTGAGCCAGCATCGACTGCACACTCTCAACTTCCCCAAATTAGCTTTTTCTACACTTTCTTTGTTAAACTAATTTATTAACCAGTAATTCCGCTGGACTAAAGTGTCAGTAATGACCTGGAAGCACTGTCTGCTTAAGTAATTTGCTCAGAGTCACATGGTAGGCAAATGGAAGTGGAAGGAATCAAACCGTGTAACTGTGACTAAGTGGAGCAGTTTGTTATTATTTAGAGCTTTAATCCTATGCATAAATGCCATAAAGGTTTGCTGGGCATTATCAGGTCATATGGGCCACAGTCAGGGTTTCATTCCTCTGTACCTGAAAATTTCACAGCAATGTGAAGATGGTAGAATTACAAAAAGGAACCCCAAAAAATCCTTCAGGGCCTGAAGGCATTATTAGTCAATGCTACAAGTTGAGATTTACCTGCATCCAAAAATTAAATGATGCTGACATCAGCATTCTAAAACTAAACGTGAATGAATGGAGTAATGGACTAGACTGGTCCAATTCAAAGTAAAAAGTTGTCGATTTTAATGCCCTCTGGTCTGACAGCCTCACAGTGAGGCAGTTTCCACTTAGGCAGTTATACTGATGTTGTGTAATGTGCTTCATTTCTTTTTTCAAGTGCCTGAGAACTTTTATTTCTTAAAGCAAAGGTTAAGATGTCTTGGAATAGCTAGTTTGCAATTCTACCTTTTGAAATAATTGAAGTGTTTTGCATGCAAAGCTATATAATAACCTCAGTCTTACAACCCAGTGGAAGTTTAAGCATTGTTACATGTTTACTGAAAATATCTTTTTTCAGAAACTAACTTCCCAAGTCATAAGGGCCAAATTTCAACTAGCTGTGCAGAGCACCTACTCTCAAAGTTTTAATATCATACATTGAATGACTAACCAAATCATCCAAGCAGCATTAGTCTCAGGAAATCCTGAAATAAATATTTGCTGTTAACAAATATGGGTATTCATTAAATCTGCTGCTGACTATCTAATTTAATGTTTAGTTTCATCTGCCTTAATCTCATTAATACATATAATTGAGGATGGCAGAGAATATTGCAAAGCATTACATTGCCACAGAACAGCAGAGACATATAAAACCTGCAATATCTTATGTTAAGGCAGTTGAAAGGGGACAAAATCAACAAAGGCTAAGCTTTCAAAGTAACCAACTAATCTCATCTTATTTTCAAGGCAGAAATTAATTACAGTTGTTACACTATCTGTTTTGAAGGCCCAAGGAAATTAAGCATTTATATGTAAAATCTGATGAAGTTGCATCTAATTGGAATTGTACTGCATCTATTTCCTGCTGCAAAATGTTCTCATGTGTCATAAATGATTTAACTGTAGAAGACTACAGCAGGGCTACTCAGAAGCAATTAAACTGAAGCAGAACTATCCACACTTAAAACTGAACCGATTCTTCTAATTCACAACAGTTGACTCACAGACACACAGACACACTCTTAAATGCACACATGCATGACACACTCTTAAATGCACACATGCATGCACATGTACACACACACACACTCTCTCAAATGCACATATGCATGCACATGAACACACACACACACACACACACACACACACACACACACACACACACACACTCTCAAATGCACACATGCATGCACATGTACACACACACACACACACACACACACACACACACACACACACACACACACACTCAAATGGACATATGCATGCACATGTACACACACACACTCTGAAATGCACACATGCATGCACATGTACACAAACACACACACACACACACACACACACACACACACACACACACACACACACACACACACACACACACACACAAAAAGATTGTAACAAAATTGCATGGGGAATTTTACATGAGAAAGGCTACTCACTTATGTGAACTACTCTACCATACTCTCCACCATAAATGTATGCAGGTATTCCAGTCTCTTACTCTATGGCCCTTTGTCTTTCAGTGATGTTTGCAGAAATAACAGATTAGTGGAATTTTCATCTACATATTCTGCTAAGCTATAAAAAACACTAAAGCATACATGCTTTGCACACTGATGCTTTGAGGATGGCAGTGCAGCTTTTAGGAATTGCAACACTCTGCCATGGTATCACAGAATAAGTTTCTCATAGGTTCATAGGTGTTTACTTGGCTAATGACCACAAGGGCCTTTTTAGGCTTAGCCATGCATATCAAATCTCTGACGAGCTGTGATACCCTTGATAAGTGTAGGCTTGGGCCTGGGAGATGAACCATTTACAGGTTACCTGTTTGCATCAGAGAGACAAGTGCCAAACCAGGGATGAATTTCTGGTTTCCTACCCAATTGTCCAAGCTGCACTTGAATTGGATTAGGGGAGAACTTTTCTTCACATGGATGGGGAGCAGTTTCTATAGATGGGGTAGGCTCTGGGATACATACCTATCTCTCCAGCAGGCCCTATTTATATCACAGGCAAGGTTTAAGTCTTTAGAACAGGTAATTCTGATACATTTTATTTTGTAGATATGCAGGAGGTCCATCAGAATGGGGTCTGACAATGCCCTGTATGCCAGGCATAGAGCTCCCTTCAAAAGCCTGTAGGAGACAGAATATAGGGATAGGGCCTTGAGGTAGTCTGCATAGGACATATTACTTATGCCCTGCATTCTTTAAGTAAGGAACCTCTGCGGGCATTCCAGTTGTTGGATTTGCCTGTTTAGGTAAATACCAAAGGCGGCACTGTACTCAATGATAGTTCTGATGAATGCTGAATACAGTGGAACAATGATTTCCTTGGACTTAGATGCCATACCTTTGTTTATAAGGTACACAGGATAGAATGATTTCCTCACCACTGCAGACACATGATGATCAAGGGCTAGATTACTATGTGTCCCCAAGTCCATGACTACTGGGTCAACTGTAAGGGGTGTGTTGTCAATATGACAGTTACCATGGATGGATAACTTCCCAAAAGGATACTATTATACATTTCTTGGCATTTAGTTTTAGTCCATGACTCTGACACCAGTTGTTTGTCTGTCAGCCTTGTTTCATGACTCTTTGTGTTCATGAATTTCATCCACCCATGAGTGGTTTTACATTTCTGGAATGCCATCCTTCTTATGATATTTTAATTCAAAGTCCCATAAGCTTTCATTCAGACTGATATTAAATATACAATGTTAACTGCTGTCAAAAGATTTTTTTTAGTTTTTTGGCCAAATTTCCTTAGGGCAATACAAATAAATATGACACAGACGCTTACCTCCAAAAAGATATGTTAAGTGTTCTTGGTTAACTAGATGCAAATAAATAAAAACAGAAAATGTGCTTTCTGCACATCTTTTAAATGTAATTTATTCACTAACTGTATTCCAAGGTGAACCATCATTGTCTAAAGCAAATGACTGGTTCACTGCAAAAATGCTTCTAAAACTTACCAACAAAGAAACTCAGTTATTGATATATGAAAAGAAACATTCTCACTAATATAGGCAGCAATGTTAAAAATCAAACAAAAAAGTAAAGTGATGGTAATGAATGAAAGAATAAGCATTATATAAATTGAAAGCTATATAAGACCTTTATATATATATATATATATATATATATATATATATATATATATATATATATATATATATATATATATATGTGGTTTCAGCATGAGCCATTTATGCGTATGAAAAAGAAATGGATGACATGATGACATGAATGCATAAAATGATCATGTAAAAATAATATTAACTCATATGATTTAGTGGTGAGAGCTAAAAAATATCTTAAAATGCAACACATTTATTCAAATTAATTTTGCAAAATATAAGATAACCTCAGGCTAATAGGTTCTCTAGTCAAATTTATATGCAAAGATGATACAAAGTCTGTGCATCTGTTTATGCCCCAAGAAATAAATATTCCAAAAATGCAGCTCACTTAGGTTGTTTTCTAGAAAAGCCAGCATGTAATAGTCACTTTGGGGTAGATTTATTAATTTGTTATGGCTTGTTTATTCTTTCATTAACTAAGTAGGATGGCTGATCAGTTTACGTATTGTTCAGCCGAAGCAATGAAAGGAATATTTACAAAGTCACATAACTTATAAGATATAAAATTGATGCGTAGTGGTTGCAGACATCTTTATATTGAAACAGTAAGTAGAAAAGCAAACACATTTGTGTGTGAGCTTTTTCTGCTCCTCATTTAAACAGAACAGTAAACTCTTGTAGTTAATAAGGTTAACTTTGGAAATCCAACAGCAAGCATAGTCACTCATTGTTCAAATGCTATATAAGGAAAGAGAGGGAACTTGCTCTGTATATGACATATGCTTTTAAAAAACTGGATGAAAATACCTAGGCACTTATTATGGCCATCATCATTGAATGTCTTCATTTGCATGTGCATTTTGATTAGATCTTAACTTAAATATGAGGATGTTGAACTATTGGCACACTAAAGTTCTGAGTATAAGTATCTGCATCAGATGTAACAAAAATCATATATGGTGATCATGCACTAAAAGAAGCAGCACAAATAACTATTATTATTCTGTTTCACCGTCTTCAGAAAATATTGTTCAGGAATGGAATATTTGAATAAGCCCAGGCTCGAGGTTAGTGTTCATAGTCAAGTACCTAGTGGTCAGGTGACCCATATTACTTAGAGAGGCTCAGATTAATGATGCTGTGTGGAGCACTGTGTTCACATGCCACCGAGATAAAGGTAATGGGCCAGGATTCTGGAAATGGATGTTAGCACATAGGACATGGATTGCCACCTTACTACAAGTGAAGGAGCCAGAGCTTGAGTGGTATTCAGAAAAGTACATGAGACATTTGGTCGACATTGCCTCAATATACGGCATTGGCTCTGGAGCCAGGCATTTCAAGCAGAGACAGACTATCTCCATTTCTAGATCTGACCTTTAGGAGATGCTTTAGGCAAGAGTGGATGCACTCAAAATATCCCAGTTAGCTGCTCTTTGTTTTACTTTTCTGGTTGTGAATAATAATGTCATCTGAATGTAATTGCTAATTGCAGAAAACTGTATTTTGATTGTGTATATGTACGTAATAGCTATTCAAGCTATTTGCCTACTTAGAGACTGTGTTTCCACTTATTTGAATGATATGAACTAGTGATATTTCATCAGTATTTACATGGGGCATTTTGGAAACATCTGTAGTGCTATGGTTGGGAGAAGAAACTTGTCTGATCTCAACCGACGGACGAATTGCAAATTCCACATTTGAGAGATATGTTTCAACAAGCTTGGAGGGCAGCAGTTGAGGCCGTCTGCAAACTGAAGGACTGGATAAAGAAGGAGATCGACAATGACAAGAAGGAAGACTATGAGCTAGACAAACAGACCAGTGACACAAGACAGGAAGTGGGATAACGACTGAGTGACAGCAGATGTAGATGCTGTCAAGAGGTGGAAGGAGAAATCTGATGAGTTCAGGAATCTAGTGAGCCTGCCTCTGGTGATGGTAAATAGTAACATGTGGAATTGCATCTACTTCTTTAGGCAGACTAACTGTTTTATACATTTCCACTGTGACAAATGCTCAAGATGAAATGGCATTCAGCTAAAAATGACAACGAAAGATGATTCTTTTCTAGATACCTTTTTATTGTTGCATGGAAGACTGCGATCACACCTTTGGATTAACACACTGGGATAGTGTCTCGTATTTTCCAAGAAGGAGAGGAGATTATGGTCTAATACAGAGCGTTCATTATCTTCAGCCTTCAGAGGAAGTCTATGACTGGGTGCTGTAAAAGAATCTTTGCTTGGTAACTCTCAAGGCTATGAAATGGAGCAATCCAGATTTCATTCAGGATGTGACTCAACTATTTGTCCTTGCACATATAAAAGAATGGCATGGGAATAGATTGATACTGTCTTCACAAATTTTGTAGAGTATGAGGAGGTATATGACCATCTTCCTTGGTATGTCTTGTGAGCATTATTACAACAATATGGGGTCCCATGAACACTGTTATGTGTTATTTAGTCATGATATATGAGAAGTAAGAGTTGTGCGTGCATTGTTAATATTTATTTTTTGTCTTTTTTGACAAAAAAGTCCACTTTTCAGTGGAGGCCTAGGGGAAAAAGTTCCACATTTAAGTTACACATGATGTACATTTATAATTGCAGGGCAAAAACATCCATAATTGAGCTTATTTCCATTTTTAAATATGTTTAAATATTTATTACATGAACATAGGATTTTGACACAAAATAACAAGAGAGAAATTAACATAAATTGGCTAATTACTGAATACAGAAATATAATACAATAACAATTAATGTATTTATAGCATGATGGTCAGAGTAAAAAGATCAAACTGGGTGTTTTTGAGCTTAGTAATAGTTTACAGACAAGTAGAATGTATTTTTAAAAATGCAGAGAGAACTATGAAAGGAGAAGTTATAAAAATGAGCAGGAAGATAAATGGACTAAGTGGCAGGTAGTTAATATGTTCATGTTATAGCCAGTGGTGGGGTGTGAGAGAAGGAGGAAGAGTAAGAGTTTAGGAAATGAGTGCAGTATGAAGAGCGATAATGTACAGAAAGGCTGGGAAGCAAAGTGGCTGTAAGAGCTGGAGAAAAGTAATCTAAGTAAAGCAGGCCAGGTGACAGGGTATGAGGGGGAGCGATAAGGTACAAAAAGACTGGGAAGCAAAGTGGCTGTAAGAGCTGGAGAAAAGTAATTAAGTAAAGCAGGCCAGGTGACAGGGTATGAAAAAGACTGGAGAAAAGTAATCTAAGTAAAGCAGGCCAGGTGACAGGGTATGAGGGGGAGCGATAATGTACAGAAAGGCTGGGAAGCAAAGTGGCTGTAAGAGCTGGAGAAAAGTAATCTAGGTAAAGCAGGCCAGGTGACAAAAGACTGGAGAAAAGTAATCTAAGTAAAGCAGGCCAGGTGACAGAGCTGGAGAAAAGTAATCTAAGTAAAGCAGGCCAGGTGACAGGGTATGAGAGAAAAGTAATCTAAGTAAAGCAGGCCAGGTGACAGGGTATGAGGGGGAGCGATAAGGTACAAAAAGACTGGAGAAAAGTAATCTAAGTAAAGCAGGCCAGGTGACAAAAAGACTGGAGAAAAGTAATCTAAGTAAAGCAGGCCAGGTGACAAAAGACTGGAGAAAAGTAATCTAAGTAAAGCAGGCCAGGTGACAGGGTATGAGGGGGAGCGATAAGGTACAAAAAGACTGGGAAGCAAAGTGGCTGTAAGAGCTGGAGAAAAAAACATAATCTGAGTAAAGCTACTCAGGTGAGCAGGAAGGACAGAGCCATTTTTGGCATAGGTGCTGTTTAATCAAAATGTTTTGAAACTATTTAATTTTCTGTTTTAACTGTGTGAGGATTTAATTCCAAAGTTTTGACATATAATGAGAGTAGAGTGAGTCCCAGCAGGGTTGAATGTCTTACTGATATATAGTAAAAGTTTTTGCTAGACCAAAGATCCCTAGTGGGTGAATAGTACCATACAATATTTTGTAACGATGGACATTTTTCTGGAGAGCACAATAGCTTGTGGGCTAAGATTAGTTGAAAGTATGTCAACTGGTTTGAGAATTCAAGCCAGTTTAATTGTTTTAATGCATGGCAGTGTGTTGTGTAAAGGATGGCTGGGTGCAAATTTAGCTATTTTATAGTAGCAGGAAGCTAGTTTAGTTTTATACATAGTGTTGATATTTGTAAGAATAGGGAAGATATAATAGAAAAGGAAGGAGGTATGTTGCTGCTAATTTAATCCTTGCTTGATCTGTTTGGTAGTGTTTGGGAGGAAGGCAGTATGTTGCTGCTAAGGTAATCCTTGCTTGATCTGTTTGGTAGCTTTTGGGCCTATTGAGGGAGCTGAGTTTTTGGTGAGATTAGATTTCTTGATGGAATGAAATATGTGGTGATCAGATTTGAGGCTGTAATCTATTATGACACAGAGTAGCTTAGTTTGACTTATGGATTCTATTTTTGTGTTATTACTTCAGGTAATATGAAATGTGTATTTTGGGTTAAGGTGTGGTTATTTTGTAGTAACCAGCCTCAGTTTTTTTAGCGGGGACATTGAGTAGCAAGGTAGAATTTTGTAGCCATATTTCAATGTTGATAAAAGATTTTTATGTGATTTCCTACAATTTTGTTATGGATGAAGCATAGCAAATAAGGATTGAATCATTAGCATATTGTAAAAGAGTGCCAAGTGTTGTAGGGGTATAAAGTTTATTTATGAAAATATTAAATGGAAGGGGTCCAAGTACTGAACCTTGGGGAACAGCAACAGAGATTGGTTGAATTTAGTTGCCCACTGACAATTGCATAAGCAACTGTGAAACCAGGAGAGAGAGCAGTAAGTGAGACCTACCGCCAGATTTACTAATCTTCCATGCAGGACTAATCTAGTCCTCCACGTTTAAGAGGAGGACGGCAGTGCACCATGCATATTAATGAAGGCATGCTGCCTGAACTCCTAATGCTACACGGAGTGTGAACAAGTGCAGGGGGCGTGTCTGAGAGCAGAGCTCTCAGAATAAACATGCCCCTGCAAAGTAGAACAGAAGAATGCATAAATAAATGAGCGAGACCGCTCATAGATGTCCACATATCCCCAACAACAGTCCTCATGTGTTCAACAGCAACAGTACATTTAAAAAAAAATGCAGAAACCCTTTTATTTTTTTTAAAACCCCGAGTACAGCTAACAGTAGATGCGCTGGTTTGCCCATCGCTTAGCTACGGTTAAAGCAGCTGAAAAGGCTGAAGAGGATAACAAGGAGTATGTATGCACACAAAGCAGCACAGCAATATTGTAGTGGTTAAAGCATCCGCCTAATGAACAGGCATTCCTGGTTTGAGTCCTACTGCAGCACATATCATTTTCCATGTGAAATCTGTATATGAACATATTTTAACAACTTATTGCTGTATAACCTACATAATAACATTTAAATGTGAACTGGAGTACTGCATTAAATGCACATGTGAAGTGTCAGTGTCATAATGAATAAGGCACTAGTAAGCAGGTATAAGCACAAATAAGTGGTAGTAAGCGTGCTAAAGTGTGTTTGCGTGGGGGTAAGCATTGCCTACACAGATTAAGCAAAGTAGAAGCTAACTGAGTGTAAGAAACTGTAACCGGAGGTTAGCAGTTCTTACCGTCACGCAAACCAGCTCAAACCCGCTCACAACTGCTTAAAAGTGCCTTAATCACTCTGTATTCAATGGCCCTTGTTCTCCCCAGCAACAAAATAAATGGGCAAACCAGCTCAAACCCGCTCACAACTGCTTAAAAGTGCCTTAATCACTCTCTATCCAATGGCCCTTGTTCTGCCCAGCAACGAAATAAACAGCTGCAGCAAGGCTCACACACAGGACCCTGTAAACTACATCCAATGTGATTTACCACTTAGTCATGGCAGATATACATAAATCTGATGTTATCACAAACATATCATCCAGCACAGCATTCAACAGTATAGGAAATGTAGTTAATTAGGTATATGTATGTGTATTTCTATGTGCATTTGTAAATAATGTAATATCTACACACATGCAACATATCGATATATGTAGACATATATGTATATTTATCTATTACTATACACCAAAAGCACATTTCACTGAAACACATTTCACCACGCACTTTTCACTGAAAGCACAATTCACCGAAAACATTTCACCAAAACATATATGGCCTTTTCCCCACTGTAGTGTGACCCTGGAGTTAGTATATATATATAGTAAGGGGGGCTGTAGGGGGCACCGGCCCCCACATTTGGGGGGGTGTGGGGGGCATAGCCCCCCACATATTTTGAATATTTTCAATTATATACATGGATATATGTAATTGCAATATATTACTGTTCTCTGACAATAATATATACATAAAATATGTGGGAGGCTACGCCACCCACACCCCCCAATGTGGGGGGCGGTGCCTCCCCCACCCCCCCTTACTATATATACTAACTCCAGGGTCGCACTACAGTGGGAAAAAGGCCATATATCACTTTCGGTGAAATGTGTTTTGGTGAAATGTGTTTTCGGTGAATTGTGCTTTCAGTGAAAAGTGCACACTAATTTGGTTTTCAGTGAAATGTGCTTTCAGTGAAAAGTAGTAGATCCATATATATATATCTATCTGTCTATATATATATATATATATATATATATATATATATATATATATATATATATATATATATATATATATATACATATAGATATATAAATATATATATATGAATATAGATGCATGCAAATGCCTACATCTACACTCATATCTTTATATATCTCTATATATGTAGCTCTCTCTACACACACACACATATATATATATATATATATATATATATATATATATATATATATATATATATATATATAAATACGATGTCAGGTTGGTAATGCTAACACATCATGAAGCACAGTCTGGCTCCCATAGGAAATGTAAAATGTGGAACCTATCAATAGCCCCGGGATAAATATACACAGACACATATATGCAGATACAATATAGTTTTATATACATATATATATATATATATATATATATATATATATATATATATATATATATTACATACAGATATACATGTGACTATACATACACACTCAGAGATATGTACATTAAGATACATATGTAGAAGGTGCATATAATATGGAACAGCCACTATGCCTACAGTTAACACCTGGACACTGTATTGGCCCCCTATACAAATGACAATTGTTGCCTGCAACATATATCCTCAGAGAGGTTATAGGAAAAAATACCATACACAGGTTTGTAATAATGGAATAACTTTATATGTGTACTATAACAGTTCTAGATGCCGTGTCATATAGCTGTTCAGACACTGACATCCATATAAACAGGGTAATGCAAATGTAAAACAGATATACTAATGCAATATTCTGGAAAGGACCACAACTTTTGCTGTTCATGCCAAGTCTTGCAGATGTGACAATAGTAAAGACAGACTTGGCCCCAGGATACCAAACAATGAACAGTAAGTAATGCAGGTGTACAGTTCAGCAGCCCATGCACATTCTGTACAGATTCAGTAGGTGGTAAAGATGTCAGTTGACCAAATGGAATATAAATGTTACATAATAAGCCATAACCATCACAAGCCCACTCACAAACAGAACACTCTGTATGGCAGGAGGCAGCAGGCCTGCATTTACCCAAGGTGGATTGTATGGTAAAGTACATCCAGATACCTTAAGGCAGCTTATCCCAGATACGTACACATGTTGTAACAGCCTAGGTTAGTCATGGTGCACCCCCCTTACACTCACTAATACTGGGCCATATACTACTGTTGCATACACTGGCCTCTGGAGTGCATTAGGGCACATATGTACTGTGTAGGTTAAACCCACACATATATGGCCTCAACCCCCCAGTATGTGTGGGGGATATAACAGCAGTGGAGTGAAGGCAGGAATGACAGGATGACATACACACAGTCCACTACAAACAACCCCTGACAGTATGTCATATGTGCAAAGCCCAGTATGTAGGTGGAGGACAGAGGCTGGAACACAGGCACATATGTGTAATACTGTTGTCATACAGTAAGCAAGATATGTATATGTGTACATATCTATATGGATATATGTACACTTATATATACATATATGTTGACCATGTGTCCTGCACATGGAGTGGAGCCCTACCTCAGCCCCAGTAGTCCCAACCCCTCAGTGCAAGGGGATGTCACGTATGTAGTGCAGGTATATTTGTAGACTATTGCTACTGTAATTGGGATTGTCTTCACAGAAATAGTGTGTGTGGGAGGCCACATCTGCTGTTAACATGTGTGCATTGGCCACTTACAGACATCCTAAGGTCATCATAGTACAGTACCACTGCTAGCACAGTAACGCCCCTGTGGACTACAGCTGCGATGTGGCCAATATATGTGGACAGTCTGACACACTTGGTTCAGTCCAGGGGTATACACAGAACCCCTTCATGCAAGACACGTGGATCAGGCCTGTCAATGTGGATGTTAACAGCCCTATAGATGGGTATAACACATACATACTGGTATACATTTGCCCCCATAGGTTATGCATTCATACACCCCTGTCTGTCCTGACAATAACCGCTGGTACAGAGGTTCCATGGCCACATACTATCCACTAGTTACTGACATACATCTGAACAGCATCCCACTGCGTTGTCTGACATACATGACTGTTATGGTGGCCAGGCAGCAGTACATCTGGCAAGTATCTGGACATGACATCTCACTTAATAAGTACAGAAAGCTGCTAGGAGTGTAACAAAGCACAGTGCAGGTTACAGGCAGACTGACCCAACACTGGGCTACATCTCCTATGTGGGAATACACATGTACCTGCATAGATAGCAGGCTCTACAGGCATGTTGCATCACAAAGTAACAGACACCTGCATGAAAGTGCATAACCACAACCAATGTGAACACAGCCACGGCCACATATGGTAAGCTAGCATACTATTACAGCATATGGACTATCTGTTGCACACCATCCTTATATGAGCCACTCACACAACAACACTACATATACTGGGCCGCTACACAGTGTGGTCTGATGGTTGTCTGTGGTTTGGGCCATGTGTGCATTCCCACCTAAAAACATGTAAGCTGATAGGGTGGCATTCAGTGGAGCAACATGTAACATCAGATATAAGAGGACCAAGAACAATGACATCTACCACAGTCTCTGCACAGGCCAAGGTACCTATGCACTATACACACATGGTCGACAATTACCAGACTTACACATTCCTCAGTACTGTACACACAACCGCAGAATGCCCAGGCTATGTCCTCAAATATAACCCCTACTATACATAACATGTGTAGTAGTCTGATATCTCACTGACTTGTTGTCAGCTATGCTGTCAATGAATATGGTGTACAGAACATATGCACCCCCTACTGCATGACATATGTACAAAGGTTGACATGGTTGTGGCTGGAGTTACAAACACAGGACCAATATTGACATGTCATTGTGATGACCTCATACATTTCCTGTTGTAACAGGGTTTGAAGCAACATATGTCCTATGAGGGATATGACGTCAGTACCTCTCCCAGCTGTCATCATCTACTGACTGCAATCCTCACACTACCTTCTGCAGTTGAGAGATAGGTGCTCTGTGGGTAATACAAGGAACACAAGGTACCACACACTGCCCAGTCTGCAGATGACCCTACACATGGGGATTCCTCATAAACATGGCACTGACATGTAGGACAGCCATATCCACACACACTCTGTTAAACCAATATTATCCCAACTTCAGTATAGCAGCACTTACAGTCTGTAGTCTGGACAGGCACATCCCCATCCTGTGTGTTGGCCTGTTTCCATAGTGTATGTTGTCAGAGGTAAGTCCCCAATCCATCTGTGATGCTGTTTTCCAAACAACAGATCTAGTTCCTGCTCACAGTGACTGAAAAGGCCCAACACCAACATGATGTTCCTAGATATTGGAGTGTGTTTCCATGCAATTGGCTATGGGAATGTTACCACAGCTGTTCCACATGCAATTAGCTAGAAGAGGGCTGTATTCTGTGCAGAGGCCATCAGCTGATCTTGAGCATCACTGACAATGCACATGCCGCTGCCTAAGCAAAGCAAGTGTAAGTCTCCACATCTATCAGAGAGGGAGTGAGAGAGGCAGACAGAGGCAAATATAAGTCAGGGTGGGTTGGGAGAGTAAAAGGTAAGCATGTTTGTGTCACACACCTACCAGTCCAGGGTATCAAACCCATGACTGACTGTGTACTGATATCACATCTGTTATCCCTGCATGGTGGATATTGTGAATTATGCTAGGGGCACCATATAAGAAAGTTTAAAAATACACTCACCATTGGGTCCAGTTGTTACACACTCACAACCACATCCACACAGGACACAAACAACCACACATTATGACACACATACCTGGGATTAGAACCCCTACCTAGCTAGTTATTACACTACTGCACTATGCCATTATAGAACATGCCACAGAGATTAGTGGAGGATTTTTTCCCAAAGGTTTATTTCACAGTGAGTGACATCAGCAGGACTGCCAACATAGGGCGAATGAATTGTAGTGAGTGTGACTAGCCAAACATGCATTACTTTCTACACAGGCATAGGTACAGACACAAAAGCATCCACAACTCCCATGTGTAAGAACAGAACCCCTACCAGAGTTCTATATCACACTATAGCATTAAGCTGTTATAGCATGCACCACTGCTGGACTACCCCTTCCCCAAAGGTACACTTCACAGTAACTGACATCAGCAGGATTGCCAGAGTAGGGCATTTTAATTGTATTGAGTGTGACTGACCAAAATTGCCCTAATTAGTCTGTATGCATTAACCGCTGTTCTGGCCAGAACAAAAAAACCCTGCCTTTGCAGGTCATAAACCCAGGACCCTGTACACTATATTCACAGTAACTAACCACTAAGCCATCACAACAGTACATGGGACTGCCGTTCCACCAAAGGAATCCCACCATAGGCTAATCAAACTGAACATGTGAAAGGAATGTATGTACAGTTGTCCATAAAAGACCTCTCCAAGGCCAACTTCATGCTACTCAAGGCAGAAATGACAATGTTTGTGACACCCATGGAGATAGGAGCTGACAGTTCAACTTATGAATCCAGGACTAAGCCACTGTATGAGCAAAGCCACTTGTGAATGATTCTTGACATCCCACATAGAACCACGACGCTCACCTCCCAAATAATCAAGCCAGTCTGGTGGTGTCCTGCCATTTACAGAGTATACAACAGACAGTAGACACTGTTGAAGAAAACAGTGTAATCCAAGGATGCAAAGAACTCCCTTACCAGACCCAGTAAGATGTTGAGATCCCCTCATAGAATCCTCCAAAACAGGTTATGTAACTATAATCAGCACAGATTCCACAGACAACCACACAGCATTCTATAGTTATGTCCGAATTCTAACTGGCAATGCTCAGAAGTGCTCTGAGCTGCAACAGAAAGACATTACATAGACTGCTCCCATGGAATATGCCAATATCCTGGCAAATTGATTTAGTGCCACTTTCTCCCCCTCTCACTTCCAAAAGTGCCCATGTCAATACAAAAAGGGTTCCATTGCCCAGTAATCATGGCCACACAGGCAGAAAATGCACTTAACCACAGCTAAGAATACAGCATCCATGGGACCAGATGACATCCTGGGCTGTGTACTACATGAACTACAAAATGGAATGGCAACTCACCTAACTGTCATGTGTAATTATAGCCTCGCATCAGGCCTGGTGCCCACTGAGTTAGCTGCTGAATTGCTTAACCTGTGTAGGCATTGCTTAGCTCCACGCAAACCCATGCAAACTTGCTTACAACTGCTTTACAGTGCCTTAATTACTGTGTATCCAATGGGCCATGTTCTGCCCAGCAACAAAATAAACAGCTCTAGCAAGGCTCAAACCAAGGACACTGCACACCATAGAGAAAGTGATTTTCCACTAAACCATGACAGATACAAAGAGGTTTGATGTTTTCAGAAACATATCATCCAGTCCAGTCATGTAACAGTATAGAGAATGTATACCAATATCTAGATGTATGTGTGTGTAGCTATATTAATATCTAAACAGATACAACATATATATATGTATATATATATGTATATATAATATATATATATATATATATATATATATATATATATATATATATATCTTACTTTCTAAAACTATATGCATATATATCAATATATATGCACATATATACATGCATGTGCCTAAATCAACACATATATGTGTCTACACCTGTATGTCTATTATACACAAGCACATTACATACGTGTACACAGATATATATCTATGTAGGTGTATACGGACATGGTTTTATATATATATATATATATATATCTATATATATATATATATATATATATATATATATATATATATATATATTAGCAGATATATATAAATCTATATAGGTATATATGGCCATACATCTGTAGATAGCAATGTCAGATTAACAAATACGCATATGTCCAAATGCACTGTTAATGGGGTTGAGAGGCCCCACACACTATACGTCTTGTACGAATAGGCACCCTCCCACAGCTAAACATGTGGCTGGCCTTGATGTCACATGTATGGTATGGCTTTGCACCCCAGCCTCTCAGCAAATTTACATCTGTTATCCCTGTATGATTGACATTGTGATATATAGTAGGGACACCATAAAAGAAATAAGCAAAACCAGCTCAACATTGCCCACAGGTGTCACACACTCCCCACCACTTTTACACAGGAGCTGAGTTATAAACACACACACACACACACACACACCTGTTATGTCTGGGAGTTGAACCTTTACCTAACTAGCTTATTACACTACAGTAGTGTGCAGTTATAGTACATGCCACAGACATTACTGAAGCACTTCTTCTCCAAAGGTGTATTTCACATTGAATAACATCAGCAGGATTACCAAAGAGGAGCACTTCAACTGTACTGCATGTGACTAGCCTAAAATGCATTGTTCCTTACTCAGATAGCGAGATACACACAAAACATTCACAACTGACATGTGTGGGTTTTGAACCCCTGACCAAGGCTTGTATTATACATTAGCATGGAGCAGTTACAGGACACACCACAGGGATTACTACTGATTTGGCTCCACAAAGTTGCATTTCACAATGAATGATGTCAGAAGGCTTGCCAAAGTAGGGCATTTGAAATGTACTGCGAGTGAGTAGCCTATGATGCATTCCTCCATACACAGACATTGGAAAACACACAAAACATCCAGAACTGCCCTGGGTGGAGATGGAACCCTACCACAGTTCTAAATCACACTATAGCAGTACACGGTTACAGGATGTGCTACAGAGATTATTGGGTTATGATTTCCCCCAGAGGTGTATTTCTAGGTGAGTGACATCAGCAGCCTTGCCAAAGTTGAGTATATGTATTGCACGGGATGTGTTTGCCAAAGTTGAGTATATGTATTGCACAGGATGTGAGTGGGCTAAAAAGCATTCACTCTACTCAGTCAGACACAAACACACAGTTGCCAGGTCTGGGGTTAGAATACTTATCTAATTACTTTATCAAACTATAGCAGTATGCAGTTACATGACATGCTATGGAGATTACTGGGCTATGATTTCCCCAGATGTGTATTTCTAGGTGAGTGACATCAGCAGCCTTGCCAAAGTTAATTATATGTATTGTGTGGGGTGTAGTGGGCTAAAAAGCATTTCTCTCTACTCAGTCAGACACACACAAACAGTTGCCAGGTCTGGGGTTATAACACCTATCTAATTACTTTTTCACACTACAGCAGTACACAGTTACAGGACACGCTACAGAGATGACTGGGCTATGATTTCCCCAGAGGTGTATTTCTAGGTGAGTGACATCAGCAACCTTGCCAAAGTTGTGTATATGAACTGTACGGAGTGTGGGTAGCCTACAAAGCATTTCTCTCTACACAGTCAGAGACCAAGAGACACACACACAAACACCCACTCACACAGTTGCCAAGTCTGGGGTTAGGACTACTACCTAACTAGTTTATCAGTACAGCAATAAACAGTTATGGGACGCGCCATGGGGATGACTGAGCTACAGCTCTCCCAAAGGTGTATTTCACATTGGATGACCTCAGCAGGCTTGTCATGATACTGCTGTGGGGAGGGCAGTGTGTGCATGGGCCGTAACCCATTCATGTAGGGGTTGAAATTCCGCATGTGAGCACACACGGGGTCATATGCTACAGGTACATGTATACAGCTACTATGTGACAACTTCCTTGTAAAGTCATGTTACACAGCTGGCACGTGCAACACGCCGTCATGCTGACAGATACTGGTGGCTATTATCTGCATTGAGTGACACTTGCACCTCATGTGTTTGGGGCCCTTTGGCTGTGTGCTGGGTGAGACAGGCCCAGATGGCTCCTTGTCACAGTCACCCTCTTCAACACATCTATGTCCATCTACCTGTGGCTTATCATAGTGTGCTGTCCTTACATATATGTCTGTATTCCTATCCACTGTGTGCGCAATGCAGGAGTGGTGCATACTGACATGTGTCTGCACTATGAACTGCAACTGCCAGATATGCCTGGTCCTCTGGTGTTTGCTGACATGGCCTTCATGTGTTTATGTGTGTGAGCATGCCCAGTATGGACTTTCAGTATGTTGTTGACTGACATTGCCTTCATTCCTCTAAGTGTGCGAGCATGCCCAGTATGGCCATCTATATTGCATGTGTGGATCAAGTCCAGGTAGTTTGTACTGCGGTGCTGACCTTTGTGTGGTACACCGACAGGTAGCATGCTGTGTCTGCAGGGTATACATTGGTCATTTGGCATTTACTGTTGCTACATTTGTGCATAGTGGGGGGATGGACACCTGACTGTTTCTACATTTCTACACAGGGGTGGGGGGCACACCTGACTGTTACTATAAGTGTATGTAGGATGGTGGGGCACACCTTACACTTTTACACATTTGCTAGGACTGTACTGGTATGTCAGGTACACCATTTCAGTCTGTAGTCTTACCTATCGTGCTGGCTAGAGGCATACCGGTGTACTACAGATCATAGATCATAGATCATTAGGCCACCTCAACCCTTACCTTTAACTACCTACATATTAGTTTCTGACTTCCTAGCCTTCAAAACTTACATCCAACTGGCTGGCCTGCTGTCATCTGTCTGTGTAGGCCTGGGTAGGGGTTACCCATGGGGCTCATTCGGATGCCATAGTACAGCATTTGTTTGTGTTTGTCTACACCTATCCTGCTGGCTGCGACTGTTGTTGGGTATGGGCCCCCCCCAACTGGCATGTGTGGGTCACTTACCTTGTGGGTGTCCCAGTCTTGAGGGTGGTGCTGCAGGGATGCCTATGTCGAATGCAAATAGTACACTCCATATACATGGTTGAGGACAGGTAGTGTCATGTTTGGCATCCCTCTTAATGTATGTGTGAGTCGGAGAGAGGTGTCATTCCCTGGGTCCCTACTGTGTCAGTTTATGTGCTATGCATTGCCTCTTTGCCAAGGCAAGGGCATACTGGGCATGCCTCCTTCTGCCTACTGGGGCAGGCTCAGGTTGTTCCTCCTCCGAGTCACTCTGCATTTGTGCAGGCCTTGGCACTGGTTGTGTGTGGCCCTGCACCGTGCTGTTCCTGCTGCAGCTGTTTTCACGGGATCATATTGTGTAGCATGGCACATACAAGGACAATTTGGGGACATGTAGTTGGTGAGTACTGCAAGGATCCACTGGATGTGTCCAGGCACCAGAACCATGACTTGAGCATCCCAAACACACGCTCTATTATGAATCATGTTTGTGTGTGCCTCATTATGGACTTCTTGTTTGGGTGTGTGTGCATTTCTGATGGGTGTCATCAGCCACGGTTCCAGTGCATATCCAGCATCCCCCACTAGGTGACCTTGTGGGATGTCCCCATTGGCAAATGTCTGGTACATCTGTTTCAGATGCCAGATGTGGAAATCGTAGTAGCTTCCAGGGCAGCCAGCATACACATTAATTTTTATGCCCTGAGCATCGCACATGAACTGGCAGTGGATGGAGGGGAAGCCCTTGTGGTTGATGTAGACCCTACCCTGCTCACCTGGTGGTGCTTTAATGCATATGTGCATGCAGTCTATTGCATCCACTACCTCAGGGTATTCTGCTATTTGGTGGAAGAGATGCATATTGCTGGCCAACGCCTCATGGGTGATGGGGAAATATACGTGCTCACAGACATGTGCTGACATGGCATCCAGGAACTGGTGGAGTACCCTGGATGCTGATGCCTGTGAAATCCCCATCATATCCCCAGTTGGCCTTTGGAAGGTACCTGTAGCTAGTATTCGTAGGCCTAAACATACCTTGGTATCCACTGAGATGGGTTCCCCTCTGTTAGTTCTGTGTGTGAGGCGTGGCTGGCACAGCTCAACAATTTGGTGTATGTCATCCCTGTCCACACTATAGTGCTCCATTATCTCCAGCTCATGTAGCCCTTGGTAAGTTACCCTGGGTCTGTACACTCTTCTTCATCTCCTCACTGTGGGTTACTCAGCAGCATTCACATCCTCACCACCCTCCACCTCTTACACATGCTGGTTTATGATAGTAAAAGCAGCCCCTAACATTTTTTCTCTTACTTTCGTTTTGTAAAATTTCCCCATCTGTATTCACCAGTGGTGCAGAGTTTTTGGAAAAACCATGGGGGAAAGGTGTTTGTATAATTTATAGTGGTGTGCTGGGCTGGGCTGGTCTGATGCCTGTGTAATTGGCTGATTCTGATACATTTCACCTGTCAGCTAAGCTAGTTCTCCTTGATTTCCTTCCTACTGCTGTTTTCCCTTCCCATTGCCTCCCTGTTTAAGCTTGTGTGCACACAGCGCAAACGGAGTGCTCATATGTGCACAGAGCTGCTATTTCCTAGTTTAACTTATTTTTTCTTCCTGTAAAACCTGGTGTGCGGTGTGCACACCTGCTTACACTTTGTAAAGAGTGCTAGGCTGGTTTAGACACACCCCTAGCTTAGCTGTGCTAACCTAGGAGCAATCCTGGGCCACAGGGCTCCAATCCACTTACAGTATGCCTGACACCCCCCCCATGATGTCACCTATATTCGAGTCTTGCACCCAGCTATTTATGCTCTTACATTCTTGGGACCTGCCTCATACCCTGGGAAAATCTAGGATTCCCTCACTTGCATAAAAATGCTTGCTGATACATTGTTACATGTCCCACACTGAGCCTACCTCCTTAGCAACCATTACTCACTGGCCAGTTTGTCTTCTGCCTGGCATTGACTTGCATGGCAAAATACTGATTTTAGTTAGAATGCTTATTTTAGGTTTATTTTATTATTTTCCCCCTGATCACGTTTGCACGCCACTGCCTATTTTTTTTAAACAGTGTGCAATGCCAATGGCCTTCTACTTGGCCATTGGCATGCTTCCTCAATGATATGCAGCCTTTATTTGGAGCTGTCATAGCTCCGTTTTGTAGATTGCAGAAATGTACTTGATTACTACCCGAGTACATTTCTGCACACTGCACTCGTCCTGCACGGAGAGCTGCCAGCTTCCTGGATCACAGATTACCCTCATTTGCATGGTTTTCATCTGCAAATAAAGGTAATTTGCATACAGAAGCTTGGTCAGTGCAAGATTAGTGTAAGAGCTCACATGCACATCCCTGGAGCTCGTTCCTGGATCGCACGTTGGCCATATTGCCAAAATAGCTCTTAAACTAATCCTGCATGCTATAAAGGGCTTCATAAATCCAGGGGCTAGTGTTGCAAGTTCAGAGAGGAGCTTTTGGTGGAACACTGTTTCAAAAGTTTTGAACAGGTCAAGGAAAAGTGAAGAAACAAGGTTGCCCTATTTCTGTATTGGTTTACTATATTGTTGAAGTTAAGGAGGGCAGTAGTAGTGCTGTGGGTGGGCCTGAAACCATGCAGGGTGTTGGAGAGGAGGTTATGTTTGATTATATGTTTCATAAGCTGAGAGTGAATACATTTCTCAAGGATATTAGAGAGGGATGACAGGATAGTAGTAGGTCTGTGATTTCTTAACTCTGTTGAATTACCTCCTTTGTGAATGGGGTGTAATAATGGCTTTCTTCCAGACAGATACAGTTACTGACCAGTTGATTAGAATGGAGACTGGGAAGGCTAGTGCTTTTGCACCTGTTTTGAGGAACTCAGTGTGAAGGTTATCAGCAACTGAGGTTGTTGCTTTCAATTTGGCTAGTAATTCTTTTTATGGATGATGTTGCGATAGGCTGAAAACTAAAAGACATTGTGTTGGTTTTGAGAATGGACTGCATGAAATGAGTGTTGAGCTATGTGACAACGGTCTCTTTGTTGTTTGAATTAGAAGGTCAGAGAGGACCAAAAAAGCTTGTGGTTGTTTTGATGCTTCTTTGTAGATTACTGTAAGTATGATTTCTTTTCAGAATTAACAAGGACTTAGGTATGGTTTCTGAGATATCTAAAATGTTGGTAAGCATGTTGTGTTTATACTTACACCATTCTTTCTGTGCTTTATCTCTTTGCACCATGAGCTGTTTGGTCTCATTTGTCAGCCATGGTGCTGTGTTAGATTTTACCCTTTTTGTCATAACTGGTGCTAAATCATTTAGTATTTTTAGGAAGTGTAATTGAAGTGAGCTCCTGCTTCATCTAGGGGCATTACTCTTACATTCCAGTTGTATTGGGACAGGGTAGTAATAAATATGTCTTTGTCAATTTTAGTTAAACACCATATTTGGTTATATACTATTTGTTTAGGTGAACCATGTTCTTTTGTCAGCCTATATAGGTTGGGAGGTGGTCACTTATAGCATCTGGTAAGCAAAGCAATGATTTTATATTATGAAGTATTTTTGTCAATATTCAGTCCAATGTGGACTACCTGTTAGTGCTTTTATTGATTCTAGTGGTGTAGCTTATTAATTGGGTAAAGCCAAATAGGTGAAGAGAGTCCTTTGGACTGCTGCTGTTTATTGATAGGCAGTTTATATTTAAATCACCTAAGATGAAGTGTAGGATATTTTCAGCTGTGGTAATGCTGTTAACTGGTGGGATGTGTACTGCTAAGATACATATAGATTTGCTTTGGTTGATTTTGAGGTATGCAGTCAGAAGTTCTGCATTATTAAATCTTAGGATATTTAGATGGGCTGGAGTTATTTCTAATAGCATAAATAATAGCAAAACCACCTGCTCTTTTAATATGTCTGTCCATTCTGAGTACATTAAAACATGGGGGATAATTATATTGTCATTCATTTATTGTTTTAGCCAGGTTTCAGTTGTAATTAGAATGTCTGGGGAGTAAAAATCTAGATATGCATAGATATCATTGAATTTTGTTGCAGATACTTCTAGGTTAATGTTGAAAAGAATGAGGTTCGTTTCATTACCTGATGGTAAAACTGTTTTGGGAACATTGGAACATAATAGGTTGGCTAGGATGGGTAGCTGATGTGTGGGCCTGGGGTTAGGGAGAATATCTCCACTAAGTTTCAGGATAGGGTTAAGTGAATACAGGTATGGAGCCATTTGTATTTGTATCTGACTTTCCTACTGTTACTGCTGATAAAGTGCTTTTCTTAACTTTAATATATCTATAAGAGAACAGATCATGAGCATATATGTTGGTACAGAGAAGAGAGATAGACAGGGAGAGAAAAAGGGTTTTGCAATGTAATGTATGTGTGTTTGTGATGGAGTTGGGATATGACATGGGAATCCTATGGTAGTTAATGAAGTGAGATAGGTTTGTGAGTGTACAAAACAATAGCGATTGACTTACTGTCATTGTGAGTTCAGAAGGTTAGAGTTTAGATGGTGGGTAGAGGAAAGTGGTGGTTTGGAAAGATGCTGACTGTATGATATATTAATGAAAGGGGTGATATGAGAAACCGGAGTAAAAGCGGGGTGGTAAAGGGTGGGGAGATATTTTCAGGGTGTTATATAGATATTTAAAAGTAATGGAGAGTGGTTAGGTTGTGTACAGAAGACTGTATGGTATGAGTGTGTAGGCAGGGGAAGGTGAAGAAGTGAGAAGTGTATAGATGAGGGAGGAAACAAAAACTGTGTATTGATGAGAAGGATACTAGTTCAAAGTAGCCACTAAAAGTAGTTATAAGAGTATCAAAAAAGAAAACAGTGCTTTGTAGCATTGGTATGTATTTAAGTGTGTGTGTGTGTGTGTGTGTGTGTGTGTGTGTGTGTGTGTGTGTGTGTGTGTGTGTGTGTGTGCTGATATATATATATATATATATATATATATATATATATATATATATATATAGATAGATATATATATAGATATATATTATAATCTGCAAGTCTGTGTGTATGCATGTGACTGGATGGATAAAGGTGTTGGTAAGTAGGAGTGTGTATGGAAAAAAAATGGGTTGAGAATGTCTATAAAGAAAGTTTTAAGTCTGTGGAATGGGCTGCAGTAGCAATTGCCCTCAATTCTCCAAATGTTTAAATTAGTTACAGACTCAGTGTAGACTGTTTTATTTTGTCCCACTGAAACTACTGCCACTCTGTATTCAAATGCATTCCATCAATTGTACAGTGTTCTACTGTCTTAATAATGTATATATATATATATATATATATATATATATATATATATATATATTATTATCCATATTTATAATTGTGTATGAACTTTGTATACTTGTGCTGTATTGTCTATGGAGCGTTCCTCCCTGGACCTACACTAAAAACAGGCTTTTCTTGACATCCCCTGTCATCAAATTGAAATAAATAAATAAATAAATAAAATTGACACATTATAGAAATTGAAAGAGGGTTTTTAATGTATATGCCTTTAAGGGGTGGGTAATATGTACTGAATTATAGGAGGAGTTAAGAGAGAATAAATGTAAGGGTTGGGGGTGGAAGGGGAGCAAAGCAGCAGAGATAAACCAGTCTATGGAGATGATTGTAGCAGAAGTAATGGTAAAGAAACCCATTTAAAATCATGTGCATTGCTAATTATGGACTAAACATGGTTAGTTATTAGTTGTGGACATGCAAACTCATTCGTAACTCAAATTAAATTATCTGACAATAGTAAACTTCTAAAGTGGTAGGAGGGGGTAGGCAGTCAAGGATGTTTCCTTAGCCTAAACTGATAAAGTTACTTTTGCAAGCAAAATTTGTCATTTCGTCAGTGTGGGTTGCCGAGGTGTTTGACGTTTTAGTGATGTTTAGAAATCAAAAAGCTTGGTTTTCTATAAGTGTTCAGAGGCGCTTATGTGATTTCTGGGGATTCGAGTGGGAAACCATTGCTTAAAGAACGGGATCCAGAACTGCTGTACTTTGCTGACGTTTGTGCAGGGCCTGGTGGATATTCAGAGTATGTCCTTTGGCTCTGGAAGTGGCATGCAAAGGGGTTTGGGATGACTTTGAAGGGCCCCAATGATTTTAAATTGGAAGATTTCTATGCAGCTCCTAGTGAACTCTTTGAACCATATTATGGTGAAGGTGGAATAAATGGTGATGGAGACATTATGTGGCCTGAGAATATCTCTGCATTCTGTAACTTTGTGTTAGAGAATACAGACAGAAAGGGGGTGCATTTTCTAATGGCTGATGGGGGTTTCTCTGTCAAAGGACAGGAAAACATACAAGAGATCCTCAGTAAGCAGCTTCTGTTGTGTCAGTTCCTAATGGCACTGAGTGTTGTTCGAACAGGTGGACATTTTGTCTGTAAAACCTTTGATCTGTTTACTCCATTCAGCTTGGGACTTGTTTACCTCCTGTACTGCTGTTTTGAGCGAATCTCTCTCTTTAAACCTTTGACTAGCCGTCCAGCCAATTCTGAAAGGTATATAATCTGTCAAGGTCTGAAAGCTGGAATTGAATCAGATCGTGACTATCTGTTCAGTGTAAACATCAAACTGAACCAGCTCAAGAACTCGAAGCAAGATGTGAATACAGTCGTCAGTATGTCAGTGATGAAAGAGGACACAAATTTTTAAAATTCTATGATGAGTTCTAATGAAGGACTTTGTGCAGTGCAGATCAAGGCATTAGCTAAAATCCATGCTTTTGTTCTAAACCCGACACTAAGTGTTCCAACACAGGTGGAAATTCATAAAGAATGTCTGAAACTCTGGGGAATTCCTGACCAGGCTCGAGTAGCTCCATCATCCTCTGACCCAAAATCAAAATTCTTCGAACTAATCCAGAATATGGATATTGATGCATTTAACTATAAGCCAACACTGCTAACCATTAAAAATCTGGAAAAGATCCACCAAGTTTTTGACTACAGATGTATGGTTTCTGGAGGAGAACAGGTGTTTCTGCTACCTTTAGGGCTGCATCGTCAACAGGATCCATCTGATGGTGGTGAAGCAGATGACAGCATACCACAGCCAGCAGGTCCATTTGTTGGTGGTGAAGCAGATGATGGTATACCACAGCCAGCAGGTCCATCTGATGGAAATGAAGCAGATGACAGCATACCACAGCCAGCAGGTCCATCTGATGGCAGTGAAGCAGATGACAGCATACCACCGCCAGCAGGTCCATTTGTTGGCGATGAAGCAGATGACAGCATACCACAGCCAGCAGGTCCATCTGATGGCAGTGAAGCAGATGACAGCATACCACAGCCAGCAGGTCCATCTGATGGAGGTGAAGCAGATGACAGCATACCACAGCCAGCAGGTCCATCTGATGGAGGTGAAGCAGATGACAGCATACCACAGCCAGCAGGTCCATCTGATGGAGGTGAAGCAGATGACAGCATACCACAGCCAGCAGGTCCATCTGATGGAGGTGAAGCAGATGACAGCATACCACAGCCAGCAGGTCCATCTGATGGCGGTGAAGCAGATGACAACATACCAAAGCCAGCAGGTCCATCTGATGGCGGTGAAGCGGATGACAGCATACCACAGCCAGCAGGTCCATCTGATGGCAATGCAGCAGATGACAGCATATCACAGCCAGCAGGTCCATCTGATGACAGTGAAGCAGATGACAGCATACCACAGCCAGCAGGTTCATCCGATGGCAGTGAAGCAGATGACAGCATACCACAGTCAGCAGGTCCATCTGATGGCAGTGAAGCAGATGACAGCATACCACAGTCAGCAGGTCCATCTGATGGCAGTGAAGCAGTTGACAGCATACCATCAGCTCCTGCTTCACATCTGGTATACATTTTGGATCGCACCTGGTTTCTACAACACGCTTTCTGTACTTTTTAAGGGACCAAGATGGGGACCAGGAAAGCTAAGACTGGGTCTTCCAGAGGAAATTCCCAAGGTTTGCTGTACTGTGAAAGTAGAACCGGTATACCCGAAGAAGAAAAACAGTAATTCTTCAGATATGGGACTGATGCACAATTATCAGTACAAGCAGAGATCATTGTCACCTTTTCATGCAAATGTCCGAGAGCAGCTAACAAGACATGGTGGTTACATTGGTGAAACTGGTGGACTTTCAAGAGAAAAAGAGCGACCTTTGGAACATTATAGTTTGCATGATGAGCGTAGCACTTCATACACACACCAATCTCATACACACCCCCACCCTCTCTCATACATACACCACACCTCACACATATATACTACAATGCCTACCTTCCCACAACAAGCTCTACTACTATCTACCCTTTTAATATCCCTAACCTACATTACCCAACTTAGCCTCCACACTAATACATACCTACCTCTAACTGCACACACCATCACCTCACACCCCCCAGATATATCCCACTCATATTCACAGATCTCAACAGAACTTTACTCCTCCAGCCCATCCAATCTTTTCAAACTCTCCTTACTCCCTACATCACCATCTCCTCACCCCACTCTATCTACTTTCTCTAAGACAACCCTCCCCCCAAAAAAACATACTTCCCTTTATCCTCTACTTTTCTTCAATCAGCTCCTCTCTCATATCTCACTCTCTCTGTCAGGTGACATCCACCCTAACCCAGGCCCAACCCCTACCTGTACCCACCCTAACCCAAGTTCTAATCAACACAAACACAAGACTATCCGCCTCATGACCCTAAATGCACAAAGCCTCCGTAATAAAATCCCCAACCTTCATGCCTGGCTCTCTTACAACCAGCCAGACATAACCGCTGTCTCTGAGACCTGGCTCAAACCCTCCACCAGAGATAATGAAGTCCTTCCTCCAGGCTACCACATTATACACAATGATAGAACTCATAGAAAAGGAGGTGGCGTAGCAGTTATCTACTCTTCCACTCTCATTTTTACTCCATTGACCAACCCCATCCCAACATTTGCCAGTGCAGAAATTACTGTAGGCTTTCTAAAACTTAACAACTATAAATCCATCTGCATCTGCTCCATCTACATCCCACCCGGAGACAATACCAAAACTCTGGAAGACATCCTCTCTTGGTTTAACTCAAACATCAAATATGAAACCTACATTCTTGGTGATGTAAATATTAACTGGACCTCCTTCCTCATAGATACCCCATCTCACTTTATCAACCTCTACAATTTCACCCAACTGATAGACCTCCCTACTAGGCCAAACAAAGATGGTTACTCCGGTACCATCTTAGATTGGATATTAACAACACATCCCAACCGTATCTCGAAAGCTGGTGTAATACCAGACCCCCTAGGTGACCACTTACCAGCCTTCACTGACCGCCTATCCTCACACATAGAAAAACAACACATTTTCAAACAATCCCGTAACCTAGCTTCCTTCAACCCCGAAATCTTCTCTGAATGCCTCAAGGTTACTAATTGGTCCCCACTGAAAATCCTTCCACTAGATAACGCCGTCACATATTTTAACCAAATAAAGTAGCCCCTTTACAAATCAAACGTATCAAAACAAATTCCTGCCCCTGGCTATCCCAAGAAACTAAACTGATAATCACTCAAAGAAACAAAAAGTGGAAACTGTACCAAAACAGAAAAACCCCACCACCCTCCAAGAATATAAACATCTTCGTAACCTGGCCAAAAAAATCAATAACAAAAGATCGCAAAAACTACTACAGCAGTCTGCAATACAAACACTCAAACAATCCAAAGAAATTCTGGACATCCATCTCTTCAATACTCAGCCCTGGTAATACTTCCAACCTCTTCCCCAATCCCAACCTCTCAAGTCTTGAAACGGCCACTAACTTCAACACATTTTTCATTGATTGTATAGCTAAATTATCCTCCACTTTCCCCAATCCATCCATCAATACTAACCCCTCACCCTGCACCCCTAACCCTCTCTCTCACCTGCCCTCCTCCACCGCTATTCTCACTTAAACTTGTCTCCACCTATACTATAAAAAGACTACTGCAAAAGCTAAAACCATGCCGCGATGCCCCTGACAACCTTCCAGCAAATTTTCTTCAAATATCAGCCAAATCTGTAGCCTATCCCATATCCATCCTCATTAATAGATCCATTCAGGAATCCTATGTACCAACCATCTGGTGTTATGCATACATAATTCCTCTCCACAAAGGTGGTAAGAACACAGACACTACCAACTTCAGACCCATAGCTATACTCTCTCCTCTCTCTAAAAGTCTAGAGAAAGCCATCCACTCCCAACTCATGCCCTACCTAATCCAGCACAAACTCCTCTCTCCCACCCAGCATGGCTTCTGCCCAGGCCACAGCACCATGACAGCCCTCATTTCCTTTCTCGAAACAGTCAACCTAGCACGTGAGAGCAGCAAATATGTATTTTCTCTTTTTCTTGACCTCTCAAAGGCATTTGACACTATTTCCCATTCCCTCCTCCTGTCCCAGCTCTCACACTTGCATCTATCTCCCTCAACCCTAGACTGGTTCTCCAGCTACCTTTCCACATGCCAGCAGGCTGTACAATGGAAAGAGTCAACCTCCCCTTTCGTACCTACACCCACAGGAGTTCCCCAAGGATCAGTACTTGGCCCTCTGCTCTTCAACTTATTCATTAACAATTTTCACCTCTCCATCCCTGAAGCCTCAGTCATCCAATACGCAGATGACTCCACTATCATCTGCTCAGCCTCCTGCCCCTCCAAACTTCTACTTAATACCCAAACAGCCTTCTCCAAAATTGAATCATGGATGCAACCACATCACTTGGCCCTAAATGCCAACAAAACAAAGCTAATGATATTTCCTCCCACTAAAACTTCCCAGTTCCACAAAGTCCAATTTTCCATCAAAAGCCACAATAACACCCCTCTTGAAATCGTTCCTAGTACCAAACTACTTGGCATTACCATCGATGAAAAGCTAAAATTCGACTCCCACATCCTCTCAGCAATCAAAAAAACCCACCAGAAAATCGGCCTCCTCTACAGACCACAACTACTACCTTACTCCATCTTCCCGTCATACCCTTGCATCTACCTTCCTTCTCCCCTCTCTCTTGTACGGTGCTCCCCTATTCTCCAACATACAACTCGGACTCTGTGCTAAACTTGAGGCCTGTTACAACAAAATCTGCAAATTTGCAACCAATTCTAAGAACTCTTCCCATCACTGTCACTCCCTACACACCCTAAACTGGCTAGAACTCCACAACCACCTAAAGTACCTACAACTTACAACAGCCCACAAACTCATCTTTAAACCAGCAGAATGCCCCTCTCTTGCTAAATCTCTAATGCCCTACACACCTACCCATACCCTGAGAACCACAGGCCAAAACCTCCTGCATGTACACAAACCCATCCACCCAACTGTTAAACTACTACTATCCCACACTATAGCCAAACTATGGAACAATCTCCCCACACCACTACGTAATATACCTAACCACAACAATTTCATATCCATGCTTCTCTCACATCTCTCCTCCAAATGGGAATGTCCTTCACATGCTCCCACCTAAAACTCCCACACTACTAACTCCACACCTAAATCATCATTTCTTTGCCTACTTTAACTTATTTCAGAGATCTTGCTCAGAACACCTTTTCATAAATCTTTTGCATGCATGCCTCTGGCCTACCTTACTCATATTCGCAAACATTCATTGTTTGTTTTTCTTATCCATTGTACCCATAATATTGTTTTCCTCTGTAATATTGTTAATTTGTCTCTATTCGTATGTATTTGTATGTCTGTTTGGGGCTTATCCCCTCTGGTCTCCACTGAAAAAGGGTAATTCTTACCCAGCTGGACCAACCCGATTAACAAATGCAAATAAACAAATAAATAAATAAAATAAGATACAGACCTTCCTAAAAAGTAATTTAACAGGGACTGCAAGCTCAGTTACCAAATAACAATAAAGACATAACAGCAGAGTTAAATTGTATTTGGTACTTACAAGCCTTTTGTAAGCTGAAGAAGGAAAGTAGAACATTGTACTTAGGGAGTTAAGTGGTAGGTGTGCAATGCATTGCTGTGTGCTTTAAAAGAAGAATCCAAAGGGTAGCCTGAATTAACCTTTTGCATGTTTAAAAATGAAAATAGAATGCTGTAATCAGGGGGTTCAGTGATATGTGTGCAATGACATGTTTTGTAAAAGAAGAACCTAAATTGTAGCTTGAACTAATCTTTCGAAATCTGAAAAAAGGAGAGTAGAATGTTGCACTCGGAGAGTTCCGTGGTAGATGCACAATGCCTTGTGTTTTGTAAAAGAACTCAAACTGTAGCTTGAAGTACCCTTTTGCAAGTTGAAAAAGGGATGCATTTAATATCACTTCATTTAATGTAACAAATCCTCTCAGTGACCCTTACCAATACTGTTCTGTATTTAATGCCACTGAGATGTTTACAACAGTTTTGATTCTGTTCTGTATTTAATGAAACAACTGTTCCTATTTTCTTACATGTAAATCCAGGTTTACTATTTGATCCTATCTTGTTGTTTTATTTATGTTGCATATAACTCATTGCAGATTATGTTCTGTATTGCCTTAGTTCTTAAGCCATAGTTGAAAAGAATCTTTGGACCAGCCTTCTTACAATGTTACCAAATAATCCACTGAGATGATCCAGACAACACCTTAAACACCAAAACGTAAAGACGGCCACTCCGTCTAAGCTCCTGTATAAGGTTGCGAGTGATACATGACTCGAGTAAGGATGAAATAAAAGATTTTAATGACAGACTAAACACTCGTACTACATCCGCATAAAATAATACAAGTAGTGGCAAGCGCTTTCATCTGCAAGATGCAGACTTCTTCAGACCAGGTGACTCAATTAATTCAATAACTTTTAAATACTTTTTGGCACCAAATTCCATACATCAAATTTGAATATTTTTACAACCCTTTTTAGGCGCCAAATTTCCCTACTTAAAAAAATTAAAGTGCCAACGCATCAACTCTTGGAACTACATCTGTATATAAACTTTCTATAAAAATACTTATAAATATCATTGCACACATTAATTTATTATTAGCATACTTAAAACCTAATATTATAAAATATCATTCACATAAATTCATAACTATAAAAATACATATAATAACACTGAATAAAAAAAATGATGAGTAAACCCACACTTTATACACACAGTTCATCCTTTAACATGCATATCCCATGCATTTAACAATTTTTAATTTAGATTGTCTTTCTAATACTACAAAACCTCATTCAAATGCCCTACCCTTCATCAAATGCTTATTGCAATAACAAAAACGGCTTTATAGAAATAAAATCATTGATGCCTGGTTCTCTAGTGGCATCCGTTAAAATTTGCCATACACTCTCCCTTCTACCTAAAAGTGCTTTAAAATTCCCACCTCGGGGGGAGATATGTACATTATCAATGATGGCAAATTTAAAACTATACAAATCACCACATTTGCTAATGTGTCTGTAAAGTGCATGTGTTGTGTCTCTAATTTTGATCCTATATAAATGATCATATACACGTTTTCTCAATTGCCTTTTGGTTTTTCCTATATAAAAGGCAGTACATAAGGTGCACTTTGCCAGATAAACTATGTTTTTACTATTGCAATTCCCCCTTATAAGTTTCACATAGGTTGGCATGGAATCACATTAACATGGAATCTGGCAATTATGAAATAATATCAATTAACGAAATTAATATGAGTTATCGGAAAATTGATTTGGCTTTAGAAGAATACATTATAGATAATAGGATTTCAGATGAAATATATAATTTTTTAAAGGTAGAACACCCAATATTGGCCATGATTGTTGGCATTCCGAAAGTACACAAGGATATTAAAAAAAAACCTGTTTTGTCCAATCATATCTGGTAGTAGATCAAAAACTTTTAATATTGGCGTAGTGATTGACAGATGGGTGAAGCCGATTTACAGTAAGATACCTCATCTTATCAAAGATTTATGGATGTTTTTGGCCCACCTTTCCCCAGAAAAATGGAATAGTAATTTAACGTTTATTACCATTGATGTAGTTGACCTGTTCTCCTGTATTCCTAAGCTACAGGGACTGGAAGATTTTTGTACTAGTCTGAGGAAATATTCTGATATGAGTTGGAATCGGGTCAATTTAATTACAGATATGATGGGCATAGTGTTGGACAATAATTTTATTTATTACGAGGGGGAATATTATAAACAAACAAAAGGAGTAGCCATGGGGGCCTCATGTGCCCCCATTTTTGCAAACATGGTCATGTTATAATGGGAAAACCAGTATGTATTCAGTAGTGAGTACTATAAATACATTACGTACTACACTAGGTTTTTAGGTGATATTTTTGTTTTATGGAATGGACCAGTTGAAAGTATTTAGGATTTTATTGATTATATTAATCAATCTAGGGATTTTTTGAAATTTACCTATAAAATTGACACTAAGGGTATCGCTTATTTGGATACTTTTATTAGTCATGCTGAGGCTGGGTTCCACTCTGAAATATATAGAAAAAATACGTATTCAAACACATACCTTGAGTATAATAGTTGTCACCCCAGACATATGTTAAAAAACATCTTTATGGGTCAGTGTATTTGCTTAGCCCGAATGTCATCTAACTTTGAGATTATGTTAAGGGAAATGGAAAACATTACAACTATGTTTTTAAATAGGGGGTATCCCTTGTCATTGCTTGAAGATATTTCAGCATATGTGATAAGAGAATGGGGAAAAAATATGTACCCATATTGGGCATTGATGTGAATAATATGGGGAAAAAAACTGGTAGGACTGAAGAATTAAGTTTAAATAAAGCATGTGTTCTGACTTATACACCTTATGTGAATGACATAAAAAACATTATATGCAGGCATTGGAACACATTATTAGTGGATGATGAAGTTAAAAATGTACTTCATGATAGACCTGACTTTGTTTATAAAATGGGTATGAATATAAAAAGACACTTAGAAAAAATGTCAAAGTACATATGTGTTGACAGGGAAGGAAAAACTACTAGGAAATGTGGGGCCTGTAATCAGTGTTCCTACATAAATGAGAAGGCAGGATGTAGATTGGATGATTTGAACAAAACCTATGTGAAATTTATAAGGGGGAATTGCAATAGTAAAAACATAGTTTATCTGGCAAAGTGCACCTTATGTACTTCCTTTTATATAGGAAAAATCGAAAGGCAATTGAGAAAACGTGTATATGATCATTTATATAGGATCAAAATTAGGGACACAAAAAAATGCACTTCACAAACACATTAGCAAATGTGGTGATTTGCATAGTTTTAAATTTGCCATCATTGATAATGTACATATCTCCCCCCCGAGGTGGGAATTTTAAAGCACTCTTAGGTAGAAGGGAGAGTGTATGGCAAATTTTAACGGATGCCACTAGAGAACCAGGCATCAATGATTTTATTTCTATAAAGCCGTTTTTGTTATTGCAATAAGCATTTGATGAAGGGTAGGGCATTTGAATGAGGTTTTGTAGTATTAGAAAGACAATCTAAATTAAAAATTGTTAAATGCATGGGATATGCATGTTAAAGGATGAACTGTGTGTATAAAGTGTGGGTTTACTCATCATTTTTTTTATTCAATGTTATTATATGTATTTTTATAGTTATGAATTTATGTGAATGATATTTTATAATATTATGTTTTAAGTATGCTTATAATAAATTAATGTGTGCAATGATATTTATAAGTATTTTTATAGAAAGTTTATATACAGATGTAGTTCCAAGAGTTGATACGTTGGCACTTTAATTTTTTAAGTAGGGAAGTTTGGCACCTAAAAAGGGATGTAAAAATATTCAAATTTGATTTATGGAATTTGGCACCAAAAAGTATTTAAAAGTTATTGAATTAATTGAGTCATCTGGTCTGAAGAAGTCTGCATCTTGCAGATGAAAGCGCTTACTACTACTTGTATTATTTTATGTGGATGTAGTACGAGTGTTTAGTCTGTCATTAAAATCTTTTATTTCATCCTTACTCGAGTCGTGTATCACTCGCAACCTTATACAGGAGCTTAGCCGGAGTGGCCGTCTTTATGTTTTAATGTTACCAAATAAAAATAAAATAAATTTAATAAATGGAGGCAGAAGTCATGCCATGAATTACATAATGAAATCTGTAAGTAGCTTCTACCTTACCCTCATATGGCTATCTCCAGCATGCATCTGATAGGTTCACTACAGACTGTAAAGTGGATATAAGGAAAATCAGCACCTCTGAATCAAAGGTTATAGTTCCGTTCCAGATAAAACACTGCTTTTTTTACTGATGTTGCTGAAGCAGCTACCTGTGGAGGAGGAGCTTATCACAATGGCACTTTAATCACCTTATGATACTTAATGTAATAATACATTTTTATCACATGCCTAACGTCTTTGAATTGAAATAAATCCATGTAACATCTAGTTTCTTGTGTTATTATGGTGTACTGCACACATTACATTTTTGTACCTCTTGTTATCTCTGTGTTGACATTCCTGTCCAGTATATTATATCTCTAGCACTTTTCCTTGAACTCAATTATTCTAAAATATGACTCATACATATATTCTCTCATACATACTTTCTTTTATTTGGTTGTTACAATAATCCTGTAAATTTTGAACATTAAACTCTGGACAAAGCGTATTTCATTCTTCAATGAAAAAATGGATTTGTATTCTAAGTGGTGATTGCTGTCTTGCCACCCTCTTATCATGATGTCTTTTAATAGCTGTATTTTGAGTCAGTGTGGTAAGTATCTGAAGTTATTCCAGTTTTTATTATGTCAATGGGAACTGTAGTATTTGTTAAAGAATCTCTAGTCCTCCTGCTAGGAAATCTTCATGCTGCTTTGATAAAACTGCACTTCTCAAAATGCTCTATATATACTTCCTGGAATGGTCAGTCTTTCACTTTCTGGTCATATGCCTGCAGATATAACATCATCTGCAATTTCACTGGTGTATTGTACATAGACTTTCTGAAATCAATTGAAAGGAGTTGTGGTATGTTTTACTTCACTCACACACACACACACACACACACACACACACACACACACACACACAATATTGTTTATTTAAGCAGGCCACTTTTCTTTTACATAATGTGATCATAACTGCCATGTACCATTCTGACTGGAACCCACTTCTAATAATTCTTATTTTGTAATTGCTCTTATTTAATTTAAGAGTGTTCTGTCTCAGTCTGTTCAGAAACAGTATAATTGATTTCTCATGTTAATCTCGCACCTGAACTGACCCAGTCAAATCATTGCTTATGGTCACAATACTTTTGAAACCTTCATTTACTTATGCATCCCTTTGAAATATGTCTGTTTTCAAAAAGATATAAAACAGAAGTCTTGCAAATCTGAACCTTCCTAATGATGGATTAAATGCACATAACTTCCAGAGTTCCTTATCTAGCTTCATCTAAGAATCCACTGACAAAATCTATGACAGAAAAGAATGTTACATTTTGTAAGTTGATGCTGGTTTCTCAGATGTTAAATTTATTCAGATCAGGCCGAGTAATACAAATGAAAGGCTTGTCTTACTTGCTTGGAGTGACATTACAATTCATCAATTTTTGTTGGCTGTGTATGTTTGTTAATAACATGTTAGTTTCCCATTTGGGTGAATACCATCTCAGTTCTACTCCTGAGAGCTACTGGTGCTTTCCTTCAAGCCTACTATACTGGCATCTTGACTTATTTAAATATAAATTTCTTATGGGAAGGTACCTATCTCAACAACAAAAAAAAAATCATCACAATCCTACAGTATATGCTTGACATGGATCTGCCCAATATAAAAGCTAACACTGCAGTGATGTGACTGTTCTTGACATTTTTTTACCAAGTAGCTGTATACTCTGATAAAATGTTTAACCATGACCAGTGTCTCTTAACTCATTATGGCCGGGTGATGCCTGTAGATGTTTCTGCAGCTATACCCTACTGATGCCTCCAGATGTCAAATATTACCTGTTCATATTTGCATTAAAAATTCTAAACCATGCTACTTAAAATATATTAAAATATTTCATCTTAAAGCTTACACAATGGCAAACATAACTGTAGTGAAAGTTGAACTAAGTCTAGTGCAGTTAACTAAATAATTGCTCATATGATATTTATATATATATATATATATATATATATATATATATATATATATATATATATATATATATATATATATATATTCTCATAAATGTCATGCTTTTCTAAATATCTCAACAACCAAGTAACAAAGACAGAACTGCTTAGCCTCATATAAAAGCACTCAAATGGATGAACAAAATGCTCTGAGCAGAATGTATGTAACCTGAGTGGTTGCAGAGATATTGTAAGTTATTTACAAAAATATTACAAATGTAATACTTACTAGGTTTACCGTGGCATATAAAATCCAGTTTAAAACCTATAACCTAAAGAATGTGATAACTATAAAAATAGTTTGTGCTGAAGAGTTTGCCATTTATACTTCATCAGTAACCCCTATTTTTCCAGAGATATGTACATTTGTTTAAAATATGAGGACATGATTTGATTCTATCAAAAAAGAAGTTTTAGGGCAAACTTCCAGAGGTGCATTGGAGCAAATGAGTTAAGGCAAATACCTAATCAAATGTCACTATATAAAGAGGATCTTGTATATATATATATATATATATATATATTTTTTTTTTAATCTGCATTAGTATCTTTTGACCGACTAGGTTTACTTGATATAATAGATTTACAAGTACTGTGTGTACTGCATTCGGATACAATGTATTAAACGTATTTTCTGAGATATTACACTTTGCCCTTCTGCTTAATTAAAATGCAGCAGTTTGTTTATTAATTATGTGAGTTTCCTGTAGTAATCTGATTGACTGTTCTGGTTCACTGCTTCTTTATTTTTCTGATTTTACAACAACAGTTCATTCTAATAGTGACTAAATAACACATATTTTCTTTTGAACACTCTAAAATTTTCTTCATGTTTGCCAAAGTATTCTTTTTACCACAGCTTCTAGAAAACTGATTAAATGCTGGACAATTTTTCTTGTGCTCCTAGTTGCACAAGGTTAGAAGTTCAGTTGTTTTATACCTACTCTGGACAACACGGTTGTATTTTCCATTGTCATTAGAGTTACTGTACATTTTTTACTTTATGCTTCATTTTATGTATTACTTGATTAACCTTTTCCATACATACTTTCATTTATTTAATTCCTTTAATTGTGTATTTGTCCTCAAGTCTGTTTCTACTCAAAACCTGCCCTTTATTTGATCATTTCATATAACATAAAGCACTCTGTCTTGTAACACTGATTCAAGCTTTTCAGAGCATTCATGGTTTTTAACTTAATTCTTTTGTTTACAGGATTTGACTTGATTCTTTATTTTATTATTTTATATGCTCATATTTGTTTACCAGGATAGTCTGACTTAAAAAAAAATGTCTGTGGTGGCTATGCGTGGTAGAAGTGATACTTGTGTTTTGAAGTACTGCAAGTGCTACCAATGAGCATCACAGCAGACATTGGGATATGCTTTTTACCCTCAGCATGGCAGACACTGGCTTATGCTTTTTACTCCCAGCACAGCAGACATCAGATATGCTTTTTACCCAAAGCACAAAAGACATTGGGACATGCTTTTTACCCTCAGCACGGCACATACTGGGATATTCTTTTTACCCTCAGCACGGCAGACATTGGGACATGTTTTTTACCCTCAGCATGGCAGACATTGGGATGTGATTTTTACTCTCAGCACAGCAGACATTGGGATATGCTTTTTACCCTCAGCATGGCAGACATTGGGATATGCTTTTTACCCACAGCATTGTAGACATTGGGATATGCTTTTACCCTCAGCACAGCAGACATTGGGATATGTTTTTTTACCCTCAGCACGGCAGACACTGGGATATGCTTTTTACCCTCAGCATGGTAGACATCGGGACATACTTTATACCTTTAGCATGGCAGACATTGATTTTTACTCTCAGCACAGCAGACATTGGGATATGCTTTTTACCCTCAGCACGGCAGACACTGGGATATGCTTTTTACCCTCAGCACAGCAGATATTGGAATATGCTTTTAACCTTCAGCACAGCAGACATCAGGATGTGCTTTTTTCCCTCAGCATGGCAGACATTGGGATATGCTTTCTACTATCAGCACGGCAGACATCGGGACATGCTTTTTACCCTCAGCACGGCAGACACTGAGATATTCTTTTTACCCTCAGCACAGCAGACACTGGGATATGCTTTTTACCCTCAGCACGGCAGACATCTGGATATGTTTTTTACCCTCAAAACAGCAGACATTGAGATATCCTTTTTACTTTCAGCACAGCATACATCGGGACATGCTTTTTACCCTCAGCACAGCAGACATTGGGATATGCTTTTTACCCTCAGCTGGTAATACTGACAAATGTCTGTTGAACACTTGTTCTTTAAGTGAATTAGAATCCATCCATCCTTCCATCCATCCACAATCCCTTTTATATTAGCTGAAAATATGTTTGTCTTTGTCCAGAATTCTTCAGAGAAGCATATGAGAGTAATGAATATCCCTGGTTTCTTTTTACATTTCGGAAAGGTAAGAGCAAGAAGGTGAGTCACGATTTCTGAGTTTAAAACCACTGCATTTCTGAAGCCAGCAATGATTCCGTAATTGCAGGTCTCTTGTTAAAAAATCAAATCACTGGAGTGTGTCAGTGTAATATTGCATGTATTTTCCATGTTCACCATTAATGTCTGACATTAAAATTGTGCTCTTCTGTAGCTGGCAGGCACACAATAGGGAAGCAACATTAGCTAGAAGGCTGTATCCTTTACTTTTTGGCACACTACATAAACAAAATAGAAGCAGACCTGGTCAATAACGAATACTACAAGGTTTTGGACCTTAAAACAGCATTGATAAACTGATTAAAATCTTAAAATCCTGGAAAAAAGCAATTTGATTTCTTTTGAAGAATTGAATTACATGCATGCCCTTTCCATAGTCTGGGAATGTTTTTTGGAATCCCTAAAATGCATAAGGATGGTTATGATACACCTTTTAGACACATAATGCCTAATAAAAGAAATAAGACTAAAAAAATCTCAGCGTTCATTGATTCACTTTTAAACCCAATAGTCCAAATCTACACCACCTTTTTAAAAGACTCTTGGGCATTTTTAAATGATCTCTTTCTTCATTGACCAAGGAGAGCAGTCTGGGTACTTTTGACACTGAATATTGAATCCTGCTACACGGACATTACACATACTGAAGAACTTGAATACCTAAGATCATTTTTCCATAACCATTCCACTTTTTCCGATGGCAAGATTGACAAAATTTGCACCGTTATTTCCACAGTACCACAGGGAAACTTTTTCCACATCAATGGTGTTATTTATTAGCAAATAAAGGGAGTGGCGATGGGCTCTAAAATGGCCCCTTAATATGCCAATCATGTTCTTAGTGGCTGGGAAACAATCACACTCATCCACCTGCTTGGCTTTCAACTCACCAGATTATACAGATGTTACACTGATGATATGTTTTTGTGTGGCAGTGTTCACAGCAATACCTTGATTCTTTTATATGCTCCGTATCCAATAGCATTCCGTTTCTTAATCTTAAAATCTCAGGCTGTGGCTCTGTTGTACAATTCTTGGCTATGGAGATCACTCTTGACATTGATTCTCTTTGCTGGGATTCCAATATTTTTAATAAGACTACTTACAGAACAATTATTTATACTTCAACAGTCAGCATCCTTTTTTCATAAAGAAGAATATTACTCACGGACAATTCATTAGATATTCCCAAATTATTAGTAATGATGATCATTTTTCTTAGGGACTGCAGTTTATTAGCCCAAGATTCTGAGTGAAGAAATTTTCACCGAAGTCAGCGGAGCATGGTGGTCCAAATTGAAACCAGCACTTACTTACAGATTTCAGCAAGGGTCCAACCAAAATGCTGCTTTGGACCAAACCCCTCAGTCCCCCAATCAGAGTACTTATTTGGACCAATCCTCCCTTACAATCTTTCAGGACAGCAGATTGGACCAAACACTTAGTTTTCCTCTCCCAATTTGTTTGGATCTTAAACCTATACGTGACATTATTACCAAGAACTGGGAAATTCTAAGGAGTAACAGAAATATCATTGCCATTTTGTGGGATGCATCTGAATTCTCATATAAAAAGACTAAGTCTACATTTATTATGAAAAGGCTAGCTAATATAGCAACACATTTTAGTACAACACACACACACACACACACACACACACACACACACACACACACACACACACACACACAGACAAAATAATCCACCAAGAGCTTGTAGAATCAAAGACAACCAGCTGGATTAGCGTTAAAAATTTTATTCTTTGCTTTTGTCAAAAGACTTCCTCAGAACAACCAACAAGCTCTCGTTGGATTATTTTGTATGGCTTTTTGTGCTTCTACCTGGTTGTTTAGTGTCAGTTTTTCTTCTTCACATTTTAGTACAAGCCAAAAGCAACTCAAAATCAAAACAAGACCTTCACATTGAACACAAAACTAGGTAAATAGCCAACCAATGCTTTTACATTATCATACTATATATTTCAATAATGCATTTTTGACCAGGGCTGAAGTACTCAGCACTTCATGTTAGCTGCAGCAAGGAGTTTTTTTTAGTTTAAAAAATAAACATTTTTTTGGACCTCACGTCAAAGTTTCGGGGGAGGGGGGCATGGAGAAATGGACCTGAAGTGCTAAGTGCACATCTGAGCACAACTATAAGCATGAAAAAATGCATTCCAAGCCCCCAATACAACCTATACAGCCTATCATGTATTATTTCATGCTTATGTTATTAATAGTAAGCACACATTGATATCCCTCTGTTTTATAGGCATTGTTTTATGAAGTGTTCCCTAATTGTTGGTTATGAGCAAATGCTGTTTTGTATTTGCATAACAAACCATGACAGAAATTCCTGTAAATTATTTCAGTTATTGCTAGCTTTACAACAGGGACATTTTCCACAATAATACAGTAGTACATTATTGATTTTGCTTTTTAGCTGACCGCAGTGCAACAAGTATTTAAGTGTGCTTTCATTCTCTAGCATATGATGTCCCTATGTACCAGTGCTGGGCAGGGTGAAGTAGGCAGCTGTCTCAGGCACAAGCTGTTAGGGACTCTGATTGACAGTGCAGCTGAGTTGCTAATAAGGGACAAGCACAACATTGGCAATTGTTTTACCAGCCACAGGTGACATCTCAAGGTTGCTTAAATGACTTTTAGCGTGGTTGCATCTTATTAACTGTAGCAAAGACCTTTTTTCCTTTTCATCCTAAATGCTGGAGGTGTGAACCCCTCTGTCTCTCTCAACTTAAAGTTGAGTGGGTGCTACTCTGGTGACTGCCCAGGGCACCACTTCACTCATGATTGATCTGATGTCTCTAAGGATGTATGCTGAGGATATAATGTTTCCTCTCTATTAATGACTGCAGGGGATCTTTCACTGTACATGAAGCACCTGTTATGCAAGCAATAATGACCAATAGGGTGTGTGTTACTGTGTAAATCCCCACCCGGGGTACACCTAGAAGGGTGTTATTTACAAAATATCACTTAGCATGGAGGCATTATTGTACTTGGAGAATGGCCAGTCACTAAAATTGCTGTGTTATACTTAATTTTTATCACTATTATTATTTCTAGACTTTTGATGTAAAATAATTCCACAGCCTAATATTTCAAACTTGTAGTATATGTAAATGGTATTGGAGGAAGTATTTTTACATCTGGAATATAAGGTTTTCAAAAAAATATTCAGAGATTTGCCTAATTTTCTGGTCCCTTACTGATCAAATTTGTGCTTTACTGGCAATCATTGGAAAGTGAAGGCAATAAATAATGACACACAACTGAGTTTCAGAAAGTATTTCTTTCACAAAAGGCATGGTAAAACAAATAATTTTATTTTAGTAACTTTCTCATTTTATATAACCAATGTTTAAAATCTGTTCCAATTTTTTACCCTTTATTTTCGCCATACCTCTCAACCTCTAAGCTCAAGAAATTTTGACAAATTACAATATAATCGAGGGCAAGGTATAAATAAGGTACAGATTTTAAATATTGCTCTTATAAACTTTGAAAGTTGCTAGAATAACAGAATTTGTGTCGGCATGCATTTTCTAAAGGATAAGAAGTTAAAAAGTGAAATGTATGTCACCATTTAGTGACTTCACTCCTGTACAATTTACCAGAAAACCACACATTTTAGGAGGAACAATCTGATAATTAGTAGGCAAAAAAATACAAACAGTTGAGTGGTATGGTCCCCTCCCCCTTTATTTTTGGATTTATTCAAATTTCTTGAGCTAAGAAGTTGAGGGGTATGCATAACTTTTAACTGTTGCTGCTACTGGTCGACCACTTTCACTCTCACACACACGAACATGAGTCTACTTTCATGCACACCAGTACAAACACACACACACACGCACACACACACACACACACACACACACACACACACACACACACACACACACACACACACACACACACACACACACACACACACACACACACACACACCCATGCATACACACACACACATGCACACACACTTTTTTTTAACATTCTCTGTTTATTTTAATTTTATGCTTGCTAAACAGCAAAAGTGCTGCTTTGCCAGTGTAAAATAATGGCGACCATTAGCTTCCTTACTTTACGAGCTTCGTGGCACCTTAATATGCTGCTGTGAAGTGGAGGGCTTATTTTTCAGCAGACATTACCTCTATATTAGCACCCTACTGGAGAACATCTGTTCTCCAATCATGGAGCCGTTGTACAGGTCACCCACTCAATATTATGTTGTAGTGTGCATACTGCATTAGTAAATTTGATTTTATAGAGAAGGATCTACAAAGTTGACTATATACATTTAACAAAAAGTGCTTTACAACAATATTAGTGCTGCAATTAATCATATAAAATAGTACTAAAAAAACAAACCAAAACCAAACCAAAACAAAAAAGTATCACAATAGTAAATTCTTTGTTCATGCATACAACAGTACATTTGTATGTTTTTTACAGATTTCTTCTTACTCATGAACACAGTAGTTAGACCTTGCAATGCTTTGATTGCACTTAGTAAATGTTGTCCCCCTGGATTCTCAAAAGCTTGCATGGAGTGCATGATCAGTGCAGGAGCTCAGGTAAGCAATGTCTGCCGTGCGATCCAGGAACAGTCTGCAGGGGCGTGCACGATCACTCCTGCACTAATCTTACACGGACTAAGCCCTGGTATGCAAGTCACCCCTTTTTCAGGTGTAATCCATGCAAATGAGGGGATTTTGCAAACCAGGAAGCTTGCAACAGTCTGTGCAAGACTAGTGTTATCTGCAGAAATGTACTCGGTTAGCAACCTTGTACATTTCTGCAAAATCCAAAACGGAGCTGTGACAGCCCCAAATAAAGGCTGCATATCATGTAGTAAGCATGTCAATGGCCACGTATAAGGCCATTGGCATTGCAAACAAAAAAATAAATACTAAATTCAATTTTTATTTTTTTTTAGCCGATCTCGACTGTTTAAGTGTAGGGCAGTGGCGCACAAATGGGATTGGGGGGAGATAATAAAATAAACCTAAAATAAGCAGTCTAACTAAAATCACTATTCTGCCATGCATGTCAATGGCAGGCAGAAGACAACCTGACAAGTAAGTAGTGGTTGCTAAGGGGGGAGGCTCAGTGTAAGACATGTAACTATACATTACCAGGCAATCCTATGCAAATGAGGGGAAGGATAGTGAATCTCAGTTTTCCCCAGCATGTGAGTCAGGTCCCAAGAGTGTAAGAGTAGATATAGCTTGGTGCAAGCCTAGGAGTAAGGTGACATCATGGGGGTGTGCCAGGCATACTGTAAGTAGACTGGAGCCGTGGGCTCGGGTTTGCTCCTAGCTTAGCACAGCTAAGCTAGAGGGTGTGTCTATACCTGCCTAGCACTCTTTACAAAGTCTAAGTGGATGTGCACGCCGCGCACTGAGTTTTACAGGAAGAAAAAAGAAGTTAAACCAGGAAATAGCATCAGTGTGCACATCTCTGTTTGCACAGCACACACAGGCTTAAATAGGAAGGCAATTGAAAGGGAAAACAGCAGTAGGAAGGGAATCAAGGAGAACTAGGTTAGCTGGCAGGTGAATTGTATCAGAATCAGCCAATTACACAAGCAGCAGACCAGCCCAGCCCAGAACACTACTATAAACTAAGCAAACACCTTCCCCTCTGGTTTATCCCCCACACTGCACCACCAGTGTAAACAAGCAGGGAACTTTTAACACTCACAACAGCAAAAGGATAGGGGCTGTAATAGCTATCATACAACTTGTGGAAGAGGCTGAGGGTGGTGAGGATGTGAATGCTGTTGACCAACCCACAGTGAGGAGACGGAGAAGAGTGTACAGACCCAGGGTAACCTACGAGGGGCCACATGAGCTGGAGATAGTGGACCGCTATAGGGTGGACAGGGATCTCTTACAGCAAATTGTTGAGCTGTGCTGGCCACACATTACACACAGAACTAACAGAGGGGAACCCATCCCAGTGGATACTAAGGTATGTGTAGGCCAAACAATACTAGCTACAGGTACCTTCCGAAAGCCAACTGGGAATATGATGGGGATTTCACAGGCATCAGCATCCAGGCTACTCCACCAGTTCCTGGATGCCATGTCAGCACATGTCAGTGAGCACGTATATTTCCCCAACACCCGTGAGGCATTGGTCAGCAATATGCAACTGTTCCACCAAATAGCAGAATACCCTGAGGTAGTGGGTGCAATAGACTGCATGCTCATATGCTACAAAGCACCACCCAGTGAGCAGGGTAGGGTTTGCATCAACTGCAAGGGCTTCCCCTCCATCAGCCACCAGGTTGTGTTCAATGCCCAGGGCATAATAATGAATGTGTATGCTGGCTGCCCTGGAAGCTATCACGATTCCCACATCTGGCATCTGACACAGCTGTACCAGAGATTTGCCAATGGAGACATCCCTCACGGTCACCTAGTGGGGGATGCTGGATACACACTGGAGCCATGGCTGATGATACATATCAGAAATGTACACACACCCGAACAAGAACTCTATAATGAGGCACACGCACAGACCAGAATTATAGTAGAGCATGTGTTTGGAATGCTCAAGTCACGGTTCCGGTGCCTGGACATATCCAGTGGAGCCTTGTAGTATGCACCAGCTACAGGTACCCAAATTGTCCTTGTATGTGCCATGCTGCCAATATGATCCTGATGAAACAGCTGCAGCAGGAGCAGCATGGGGCAGGGCCACGCAGCCCCCCCCCCACCATAGCCAAAGCCTGCACAGGCAAAGAGTGACTCAGATGGGAATCAACCTGCGCCTGCCTCAGTAGGCAGAAGGAGGCATGCCCAGTATGTCATGGCCTTGGCAAAGAGGCAATGCTTAGCACATACACTGACACAGGAGGGACCCAGGGAATAACCCTTTCTCTCTGACTCTCACATACAGTAAAAGGGATGCCAAACATTACACTACCTGTGCCTAACCATGTGTAGGGAGTGTACTATGTGCATCTGACATAGGCAGCCCTGCAGTACCACCCTCAATACTGGGACACCCACAAGGTAAGTGACTCACACATGCCAGTTGGGGGGGTCACATACCCAACAACAGTCACAGCCAGCAGGATAGGTGTAGACAAACACAAACAAAGGCTGTGCTATGTCCTCTGAATGAGGCCTATGGGTATCCCCCCAGGCCTACACAGACAGACTACAGCAGGTCAGACAATGGGATGTCAGTTCTGAAGGGTAGGAAGTCAGAAAGTAATATGTAGGTAATTAAAAGCTAAGATCTGTAGTACACTGGTATGTCTCTTGCCAGCATGATAGATAAGACTACAGACTGAAATGGAGTACTCGACATACCAGCACAGTCCTAGCAAATGTGTACAAGTGTCAGGTGTGCCCCTACATCTGACGTAGGAATGTAGTCACAGTCAGGTGTGCTCTGCCCGCAATCCTGTGTAAAAACATAGAAATAGTTAGGTGTGCCCCCCATCCTACGTAGAAATATAGTATCAATCAGGTGTGCCCCCCCACAATCCTGTGTAGAAATGTAGAAATAGTCAGGTGTGCCCCCCCAGCCTATGCAGAAATGTAGTAGCAGTCCATGCCAAATGATCAACGGATACCCTGCAGAGACTAGGCTAGTCACACTCAGTACATGTCCAATGGCCTACTTTGGCAGTCCTGCTGATGTCATCCAATGTGAAATACACCCTTGGGGAAGGAGTGCTCTAATAGTCTCCATGGCGCATACTATAACTGCGTAGTGCTGTAGTGTAATAAACTAGTTAGGTAGGGGCTCAACTCCCAGACATGACCTGTGTGTGTGTGTGTGTGTGTGTGTGTGTGTGTGTGTGTGTGTGTGTGTGTGTGTGTGTGTGTGTGTGTGTGTGTGTGTGTGTGTGTGTGAGACATCTGGGCCCAATGTGGGGTGGGTTTTGCAAATGTCTTTTATGGTGGCCCTATATCACAATGTCCACTGTACAGGGATAATAGATGTGAAATAGCCGAGAAGCTGGGGTGCAAATCCATACCCATACATGTGACATCAGGGCCAGGCAATCACAGTTAGCAACCCCAGTATTACCCAGAGCACACTCTCAATCCATGTCACATACACACACACACATGGCGAGGCAACAGCCAATATGTGTGCAGTACAATGCATATTGGTGACTGATAGTAACTATGGAGTGCTTGCAGTGGCCTACAGAGGGCATGGCAACCTGTCCATCTGTCCAATAGGCAGATATATGCAGACACTGCACCTTCCCCATGTTCCACACTGGACACCTGCAACACCTGTGGTGCCATCACATGTGACCCACAAAGGACATACCATTCCTGAAAACATGTCCTGTATGGACAGATGCCACTGATGCCAGGGAATGGCATTAGCAAGCAATCAATGTAGGTGCAGGGTTAACCTGCTGCCCATTACCAGTTCCTGTCACAGGTGGCCAAGACTGGCACATCTGATGATAATTTGTGTACACAACATGGGCCCAACATCCCAGGTACAGTTCCACATGTCACTGTACATGCATGTGGGAGGTCTGCACATCCCAGACACCATCCATGTCATGGACTAGGGAACACATACATGGCAAGCGGTGACTGGATGGTGGATACAATACCCACCTGTGTGGGCAAATGCAGAAACCACAGGCCTGAGCCGCAATGCAGACCATTGTCATGTGGCCTGATGCCAAGGTATATCCATCACCTAGCCTTGTATAGCCATCTGGCAGAGTCGGCCACCACATACCCGGGCAGAAATGCACCCATGCATGTCAGTACTGGCACCCTGTGTGTTTGTGTGTGTGTTGTATGATGCATGTGATCAGATCCACACTCACTACAACCCCCAATGGCATACTGAAGCATGCTGTCTGATGTCCGACACGTCCCCATATCCTTTGCCCATATAATTTCCGTGTGACCCATGTGGTGCATGTGATACCTGCACAGTAATGTGTTGTGGCAATCTCACTAGTGATGAGCTGTATCCCTGGCCCTGCAAAGTGTGTCAATGTGTGTGCATCCCTGTAAGAGTGTGACTGTGTTTATGCTGGCACCTGTTCATGTGGACAGGCACATGTGCATCACCTACCATATAGCTACCATATCCCTGTTGCAGATGTCACTCACCATCACATATATGTTCTGCAGACTCCACAGCAGGTAACCTATGTGGTGCATCCAACAACTGCATATAACTGTGATAGCACTACATAGTCATCGGGGGTTTGATACCCTGTGCTGGTAGGTGTGTGACACAGACATGCTTAGGATTTACTCTCCCACCCCTCCCTGACTTGTTGATGACTTTCTCACTGGTGAATGTGAAGACCTATACCTACTTTCCTTAGGCAGCAGCATGTTTATTTTAGGTAATGCTCATGATCAGCTGATGGCCTCTGCACGAATTGCAGCCCTCCCCTAGCTGATTGTATGTGGAACAGCTGTGGTAACATTCCCATAGCCAATTGCATGGATATCTAGGAACATCATGTTTGTGTTGGTCCTTTTCATTCACTGTGAGCAGAAACTCGCTCTGTTGTTTGTCAAACAGCATCTCAGATGGAGTGGGGATTTACCTCTGACAACATAAACTATGGAAACAGGACAACACACAGGAGGGGGATGTGCCTGTCCTGACTACAGACTGTAAATGCTGCTATACTGCATTCGGAGTAATGTTGGTTTAACAGGGTGTATGTGGATATGGCTGTCCTACATGTATTAATACACACCATGTCAGTTGAATGTTTATGAGGACTCCCCATCTGTAGGGTTATCTGCAGACTGGGCAGTGTGTGGTGGCTTTGGTGAACCGTGTTACCCACAGAACATGTATCTGTGAACTGCAGAAGGTAGTGTGAGAATTGAAGTCTGTAGATGGTGAAAGACATGACAGTTACTGACTTCTTATCCCTCATAGGACATATGTTGCAACAAACCCTGTTACAACAGTAAATATATGATGTTATCACAGCACTGTGTCAATATTGGGCCTGTGTATGGGCTTCCAGCCACAACTCAGTCAACCTTTGTACATATGTCATGCATTAAGAGGTGCATATGTGCTGTACACCATAATTAGTGTTATCATATCTGATAACAAGCCAGTGAGATATCCGACTGCTAAACATGCTATGTACAGTAGAGGTTATATTTTATGACATAATCTGGACATACTGTGGTTGTTTGTACAGTACTGAGGTCTGTGTACTTATGGTGAATGTTGACGGTGTGTATTGCTAATATGTACCTTGGCCTGTGTACAGACTATGGTAGTTGTCTGATGTTACATGCTGCTCCACTGTATGTTACCATATTGGCTTACATGTTTGTAGGGCCATACACACACATGTCCCATACCACAGTCAGCCATCAGACCAAACTGTGTAGAGGCCCAGTATATGTAGGGTTAGTGTCTGAGTGGCACATATGAGGATGGTCTTGGACAGATAGTCCATATACTGTAATAGTATGCTAGCTTGCCATATGTGGCTGTGGCTGTGTTCTCATTGGTTGTGGTTATGCACTTTCACACAGGTGTATCTTACCCTGTGCTGTGATATGCCTGTACAGCCTGCTATATATGCAGGCACATGTGCATTCCCCCATAGGAGATGTAGGCCAGTGTTGAGCCAATCTGCCTGTAGCCTGCACAGTGCATTGTTACATGCCTAGCAACTTAGTGTACTTACCAAGTGAGATGTCTTGTGCAGATACTTGCCAGATGTACTGCTGCCGGGCCACCCTTAACAGTCATGCATGTCATACAGAGCAGTGGGATGCTGTGCAGATGCAGGTCAATATCTAGTGGGTAGTATGTGGCCATGGCACCCCTGTACCAGCAGTTATTATTTGTCAGGCCAGACAAGGGTGTGTGAATGCATAACCTATGGTGGCATATGTATACCAGTCATCATGTGTTATACCCAACTTCATGGCTGTTAACATCCCTATTGTCAGGCATGGTACACATGTTTTGCACTAAGGGGTCTGTGTATACCTCTGGACTGTACAGAGTGTGTCAGAATGTCCACACATATTAGCCAATATCGCTGCTGCAGTCAACAGGGGCAGTGCATGCTAGCAGCAGTGCTCTACTATGATGTCCTTAGGATGTCTGTCAGTAGTCAATGGCACACATGTGGAAAGCAGATGTGACCTCCCATACACACCATGTCTGTGAAGACAATCCCAATTGCAGTAGCAATAGTATATAGAACGGTATTCGTACACAAATAAAGGTTTTCCATTTCTGCAAACCTGTGTGTGGTGTTTTGTCCTATGACCTCTCTGTGGGTATATGTTGCAGGCAATGATTGTCATTTGTATGGGTGCCCCATACAGTGTCCAGTTGTTCAGGTGTGAACTGTAGGCATAGTGCCTGTTCCATATTTTGTGCACAGTCTACATATGTATCTTACTGTACATATCTCTGCATGTGTATGTGTAGTCACATGTATATCTATATATGTATATATATATATATATATATATATGTATATATATATATATATATATATATATATATATATATATATATATATATATATATATATATATCTGTATCTGCATATATGTGTCTGTGTATATGTATCCTGGGGATGTTGATAGCTTCCACATTTTACATTTCCTATGGGAGCCAAACTGTACTGCATGATATGTTACCAATTCCAGCCTGACATCATGCAAGTGGGCTGTAGTACTGTTAACATCTTGTGTCCATGTCATGTCAGGTCCTGGTTATGGGATCTGCAGCACTTGGTAGTGTATTGCAGGGCAGATGTGTTTGGCTGTAGGAGGGTATGCCTATTTGTACAAGACATATATTGTTTGGGGCCTCTCAATCCCATTAATGGTGCATGTGGACATATTTGTTTTTGTTAATCTACCATTGCTATCTACAGATGTATATATCTGCTTACATATATATGACTATGTCAGTATATACCTACATAGATATATATCTGTGTACATATATGTACCTTGCTGTGTATATGTAGACATACAGGTGTAGACATATATATGCATAAATGTAGGCATTTTGCATGTATATATGTTCATATACATTTATATATGGGTATATATTTCTAAAAATATATATATATATATATATATATATATATATATATATATATATATATATATATATCTTGACATATATAGATATGTTGTATCTGTTTAGATATTAATATATTAACACACACACATACATCTAGATGTTGGTATACATTCTCTGTACTGTTGCATGACTGGGCTGGATGATATGTTTCTGAAAACATCATGCTTGTGTATGGCTGTCATGGCTTAGTAGTAAATCACTTTATCTATGGTGTATAGGGTCTTGGGTTCCAGCCTTGCAGAAGCTGTTTATTTTGTTGCTGGGCAGAACATGGGCCATTGGATACAGAGTGATTAAGGCACCTTAAAGCAGTTGTAAGTAGGTTTGCGTGGGTTTGCGTAGAGCTAAGCACTGCTTACTTCCGGTTACAGTTTCTTATACTCTGTTAGCTTCTAAATTGCTTAATCTGTGTAGGCAGTGCTTACTCCCCTGCAAACAGGCTTATACCCACTGGTGAAAAAAGGGGCACAAAGAGGGAAAGACAGTAAGGAAAATAGTCAGGGATGTGCAGGAAGCGTGTAGGGAAGGTCCATAGCTGCCCATTTCTTCTACAGAAACAGCTGTGCATATACACTGAATTTGGAGGTAGATTTGGACACTCAAACCCCTGGGTGTGGGTGAGGACAGCAATAATTCATTGTGATGCCAATTAGACCGGATTACTTGTGTCCAGTGAACATGTGTGCAAAATGGACAGCTATGTATGGGGCGATACTTTTTTGTGGGAACAGATTGCCTTTATTTTTTTCAGGTGAGAGTGTGATTTTGGGGAGGGGTAGTAGGTATATTTGGGGAAGTAGGTTGGGTAGGTTAACAGATAAGACAAACAAGAAGCATACAGGGGCAGTGTATGACACATGTGGAGGGTAAACACCTTGGACGGGGAGGGGAGTTTGTAAGTTGCAAGCCCATGAGCCCCCAAATGGAAACAATGGGACTGAGGTCCCAACCCATGGGCAGTCTCCACTGTACCTTCACAGCCCCAAAGGTGTCTATGCTGGGGGCTGAGTAGGATGGGCAGGTGCACCCTCTAATTGTGCCACTCGGCCCTCAAGCTGGAGTAGCTGGTCTCAAATCTCCTTGTTGAGCTCCCTACACACCACTGCCCAGACCTGAAGGTGGGGGACAGGTATCTCTCTGCCCCCGCTCCCAAGGAGGGGGGCCAAGCCCCATCCCCTGAGGTGGTTCCACCCGAAGGTGGTGCAGGGCCAATGGAGGAGGAGGTCCCAGGCTGGGCATCAGACGTTCTGGTGGCCGGTGCCATGGCCAGCTGAGGTGGGTTAGGTGGGTCCGCTGGGACTGGCCTTCCCATACGAGCTATGGTGCTGCAGTTTTAAGACAGATATCAATTAGTAATAGTCAACAGCATTCAGGATTAGTTATAACAGCATGCATAGGTATTCCCATTAACCCAAGACACCACATTTGCAACAATTGCAGGGTGAGCAGAACACATGCATATATGGGACAGCAGTGGCCATTACAACAGCAATTGATGGCAACAGGCCACCAATATGGGAGTATATTAACATGGCACATGCATAGAACCAAATATGAATATTTATAAACCAATAAGACATTTGTCCCAACAAATGTTTGCAGTGTACACATACCCATTTAGGTATGTAATTATGTTATTGTTGCACATATCATGGGGGTGAGAGAGAGAGGTCAATTAACAACTTATCCTCGGCTGGGGTGCCTTCAGTGCGGAGTCTGCATGTCCTCCCTGTGGTTGTGTGGGTTTCCTCCGGGTGCTCCGGTTTCCTCCCACATCCCAAAGACATGCTGTAGGTGGATTGGACACTCTAAATTGGCCCTAGGTGTGATTGTGTGCATGGGTGTGCCTTCTGTGGAAGGTTAGGCACTGGACTGGCAACTCGACACTGTAAAACTCCACTGCCAATCATGAGCAGACAGGTGATCCGCTGTGGCAACCCCTAACCAGGAAAAGCTGAAAGAAGAAGAAGATATCCCTGTAGTTTTCACAACTTTCTTAGACACTGCAGTGATCTATCCCTTACATGTATTATTACACTACCCAATGGCCTTACTTTGTACAATGGTACGTTTGTAGATTAGTATATACGTGGACTGTGTCTTACGTATAGTCTACACCTCTTACCTGTTATAGCTGTTGAGAAAATATATTTAACACTACCTGACAAACTTTACACATTCTCCCAGATTCCATGCTTGTAGACAGGTATATGAGTGAACTGTGTTGTACCTGCTGTCTACACCTCTTACCTGTTATAGCTGTGGAGGGAACTTTGTTAACACTACCTGAAAATTCTACACATACTCCCAGATTCCATGCTTGTAGACAAGTATATAAATGAACTGTGTTGTGCCTACAGTCTACACCTCTTACCTGTTATAGGTGTGGAGGAAATCTTTGTTAACACTACCTGACAAATTCTACACATACTCCCAGATTCCATGTTGATGTTATATACATACCTAACAAGCTGCTATTGCACACACTCTGGTCAAGGCTTGACAAGATGCAGGTGTTAATGTGACATATTTTGAGAATAGCTGTCATACACTTTGGGTGAGATGCTACAATGACAGGCTTGTTTTCATATACATTCTCTGACTATGTTCAGGTCTGACTTTCAGTTATATATCAGTAAAAGCTGGCTACATTTCTTGGATTATCACACTGATTTGTCAGGGGAACAGGTTGCTGGACAGCAGATATGGGCCATTTATCTGGACATGCTAGACAGATCAGAACAGTTGAGGGGTATGAATATGCGTACAGCTTACTATCTGAACATTCTGCCACAGTCTGTACAGTTAATGGTTATGATTATGCTTACAGCTTTCTATCTGAACATTCTAGCATATTCTGTACAGTTGTTGGGTCTAATTATGCATACAGCTTTCTATATGAACATTCTCACAGACTCTGTACGGTTGTGGGGGTATGATTATGCATACAACTTACTACCACTCCAGGGATTCAAACCCCTGCTGAGTGTGGTAAGAATATTACAGTTGACATCACAATACACTGTGCTATCAAGGAATTGGTGTGAAGTATTCCACTGTTTTCTGTCTAAGTCTCCCTCAATTGTACAATATGACTGACCTCTTGGGACTTCCAACATTGTTATACTGAACCTCCTACGCATTTTATCTGGGTTTAACAGTGTGGGTAACACTGATTATTACAACAGTACTATTTATAGAATGCAACACTACAACAACATATGAAAGCAGAATATACACAACCACTCCAGGGGTTATACTTTTATTTGGAAAGCAATAAAGGGTCCAGCACCAAAATATTAAACCTTTATTTCCACACAATTTATATGACAGTCTTCCTGCCATATTGTCTAATTTATTCAGTACATCCCATACACAATAAATTTTTATACTGGTACAACACTTTCTAGAACTGTTATATTTATTTGTTATGACAGTGCATGCAAGATTATTACTAAACTTCCTCGCAACGCAGCCTTTGCAGCCTAGCAGCATGGGCTTGCTTGTTCACAGCCCACTCATCTGCAGCTATCAGAGAAATAGTGATATTTATCCATTACTTATCCATAGTATACACAAGCTAGGCAATCATTATCTACGTAGTAGAATGAGTACTTAGTGCTGGGACATCGGCCATCTGCCTTGATTCTTGGAAACACTGCTCCAAGAGATCACCCCTCCAATGCTTCAGGTCAGCATGGTGATGCCTGACCTGCTCACCAGTCTGGGGGATACCAGTGGTACTGGTGTGGTCACAGGTGAGACTGTCCCAGGCCTCTACTTTATACTGAAAGCCCTGGTACTGGCCTTGCAGTAGTCTCTGTTCATGGTGTTTTACCAGGAGCCATACCATGAATCTGGACTCCTGGGTGCCCCAGTGCTGCACTTTAAATTAAGTGCCTTCTCCTACTCCAGCCATTCTGCCTACAGTAGGGAGCTGCAACCAGTTATGGGAAATATTCTTGCCTGTGTGGTTTTAATATGCCTGATTTCCCACACTTTCCTGTGATTGGACAATTTTGAAAAGGCTAAGCTATGGGCACACCTGCTTACCTAATGCTGGCATTGGTTAAAGTGGTATACCACTGGGCAAATTGAGTTAGCCAGCCTACACATTGCTTACACCAAGTAAGCTGAGGTGTGCAATGCTTAGCATTACTTAATATGTAATTAGCATTATATTTTCCTTTTGGCATTGATTTTTTATTCGTTAATGTTATATCTGTGTCTGGTATCTGTGATTCATGTGTACGTACACTTTATGGGGTCCTGGGGATTTAACATTTTATTACAATAGCACCTCACATCTGACCTTACTGCAATACTCCAGTTCACATATTTATGTTGCGGCAGGTTATACAAAATCACACTGCACACAGATTCCTTTCATATGTTCAGTTTGATTTTCCTATGGTGGGGATTTGTTTGTTGAAACCTCAAGCTTATGTACTGTTATGATGGCTTAGTAGATAACTGCTGTGACTGTAGTGCGCAGGGTTTTGGGTTTGAGCCTTGCAAAGGCTGTTTATCTTGTTGCTGGGCAGAACGTGGGCTTTTGGATACAGAGTTATTAGGGCACTTTAAAGCAGTTGTAAGCGGGTTTGTGCAGAGCTAAGCATTGCTAACTTCCGGGTACAGTTTCTTAAATTCAGTTAGCTTCTAAATTTCTTAGTCTGTGTAGGCAGTGCTCACCTCCGTGCAAACGCACTTGAACATGCTTACTTTTGCTTACATATGCTTACTACTGCTTATTTCTGCTTAAACCTGCTTACTAATGCCTTATTCATTATGACACTGACACTTTGCAAGTGCATTTCCTGCAGTACTCCATTTCATAAATATATGTTATTTAGTGGGTTTTGCAACAAAAATATTGGTTATAATGTGCTTTGTCATGTAAAATAGACTGTGCTGCAGTGGGACTCAAACCAGGAATGCCTGCTCATTAGGGAATGCTCTGCCCACTACACTATTGCTGTGTTGCTTTATTTGCCTATATCTTCCTTGTTATCCTTTTCAGCCTTTTAAGCTGCTTTAACCATAGCTAAGCAATGGGCACACCCACGCACCTACGGTTAGCTGTACTTGGATTTAAAAAAAAATAAAGGGGTTTCTTCATTTGATTTTTATGTACTGTTGCCTTTGTACACATGGGGAACTGTTGTTGGGGATATGCAGACACCTATGAGCAATCTCGCTCATTTCTTACCACTTTCTGCTGTTCTACATTGCAGGGGCATATTTATTCTGAGAGCTCTGATCTCAGACATGCCCCCTGCACTTGCACGTGTAAGCCTAGGAGCTCAGGCAGCATGCCTTCATTAATATGCATGGCACGCTACTGTCCTGCTCCTAAACCGGTGCTTCCATGCAGGACTAAGCTAGTCCTGCATGGAAGATTAGTGAATCCGGGGAGTATTCTTTAAAACCATAAAATACAGTGGATGCCACTCTATCTAGCCTCAGTTAAAAGAAAGACTAGAGTAAACTTTGAACTGTAATGAAATATTGAGCAACTGGAGTAGACAACAGTCACTTGAAGTACTGGCCAAAAAGAACTGCCCATACATGTCAACCAGAGTGCCTCCTTGGCCCTCTTCAAAAGGAACCTTGACGATTGGATGGGAGAAAGGAAATATAACCCAGGGATCACGTCAGTCGCCCTGCTAGACAGGGGTCCAGGGAAGTAAATAGTGTGGGAAGAAATAGAATCACAAACCACGCTGAAACAAACGACACTGCAGCAATTTAATTATCCAAAACTTCTTCAGAATGAATATAACACAATCAACTTCCTGCTTAAATACTAATTTCAAAAGTCAGGTGACCTATTACATAAAACCAAATCAATTTACACAACCTTAATAAAAATGAAATAAACATCAACTATATTCAATTACTATTTACAAGAAAAATGGGTAAAAATGGTCCCTTCATCTTTTTTAATATTTAATTTACGTTGTTTTAAAAAACATTTGACATTAACTGTCTCATTGAGACCAGGGGCAGTGTCTGATTTCAATTTGATTTGCCAAGAAGCTTCCCTTTGTAAAAGGTAATTCTTGAAATCCCCCTCTCTACCATCTTTACATCCTACCTCCAAAATAGAAAACAAAAATTTATTAAAAGAGGAACACATCAAGGAATGCTTATAAAGATCATCTCTAGACTTGATGGCATATATATGTTCTCTGATACGGGTTTTGAGCTCCCTACTAGTCATCCCAATGTAGAATGCCTCGCATGAGGAACATAATGCGATGTAAATAACCCCACTCGTAGTACAATTGACATAACCAGGGACTGTCAAAATTCTCTTATGGGTACAAACAGAAACATAAGGACCTGTAGAAATAAATCTACAAAATTTGCACTGATTACATTTGTACATTCCTTTCTTTTGAGATTCTAAACCAACTGTTCCTTTCTGTTTGCATTCCAAAATCCTTTTCAAGTTATAACCATTCTTTTGAACAAACTTAGGTTTTTGTCCTAAAATACGAAAAATTTCAGAATTTCCTTTTATAATGTTCCAATTTTGATAAATGATGTTTTGAATATCAAAATTGTCAGAGCTCATTTCTAATGAACAAATCAAATTAATGTTAGTCTCTTTTTCTAAATCCCTTCCATGTAAAGTTCAACTGTTTGCAAATTTAATAAAGGCCCAAATTTAGTCTCCCTTTTGGACCTAACTTCGTTAGAAATATTAATAAGAGTTGCCTGATTGTATCCCCTATTAATAAATAAAGAGGTAATAAAACTAAACTCGCTCACTAAGTCGTCATCTTTCGAAGTCATACGACTTGCACGAATAAATTGCCCTCTTGGAATGTTATTTTTCATGTATTGAGGATGCCCACTTTTATAATGTAAATATCCGTTATTAAATGTTTTTTTACGGAAAATACTACTATGAAGTCTTCCCTCATCAAAATCCCACTTAAGGGAAACATCCAAAAAATTAACATCCAATCCTGTAGTCCCCAAAGTAAACTTTAAATAATTAGAAAATGAATTTATATCAAAAAGAAATTGGTCAATAGTGATATCATTTCCTTCAATAATAAAAAATAAATCGTCCATAAAACGACAAAAAAATAAAATATTGTATTTACTTTTCAAAACAGGAAGGAATTGCTTTTCCCACCATAATAAAACCATCTTAGCATAAGCCGGGGCTGCTGAAGACCCCATGGCTACCCCTCTTTTTTGTCTGTAATATGTTTTTTCAAATAAAAAGAAATTGTTCTCTAAAATTATTTCCAAAAATCGACATACTAATGAAACCATGTCGTTAGAAAATTCCGGACAACTGGAGGACAAAAAATTCCGAATGGCTTCAACCCCTTCAGAATGAGGAATACATGTAAATAGGGAAATTACATCAATTGTAAGCATGACATGCTTAGATGGATCCAAATCACAAGTAACGGATAAATGATTTATCCTTCTTAAAAAATGCCATGAATCCCAAATGAATGATTCCTGTGTAGAGACAATGGAACCCAATACTGCATCTAAAAACAAAGCCAGCCCTTCAGTAACTGACTGAGATGCCGCCATTTTTCTTGTAAATAGTAATTGAATATAGTTGATGTTTATTTCATTTTTATTAAGGTTGTGTAAATTGATTTGGTTTTATGTAATAGGTCACCTGACTTTTGAAATTAGAATTTAAGCAGGAAGTTGATTGTGTTATATTCATTCTGAAGAAGTTTTGGTACGAAAGCGGATAATTAAAAGTGTATACGCTATTGCTGCAGTGTCGTTTGTTTCAGCGTGGTTTGTGATTTTGGTTCAACTGCTTTTGGATTATTGGTTTTGAGCATTTCCATGGCTGAGACTGTTGACGATCCTTTATTGAACCTTAGCGTTCATGCGACTCCAACATCTGATACAGGAAGTCTAAACATGCTTCTGTTGGCCACAATTTACTGTTGGCCTCTTTATTTATTAATAGGGGATACAATCAGGCAACTCTTATTAATATTTCTAACGAAGTTAGGTCCAAAAGGGAGACTAAATTTGGGCCTTTATTAAATTTGCAAACAGTTGAACTTTACAACCGCGTTGGAAGGGATTTAGAAAAAGAGACTAACATTAATTTGATTTGTTCATTAGAAATGAGCTCTGACAATTTTGATATTCAAAACATCATTTATCAAAATTGGAACATTATAAAAGGAAATTCTGAAATTTTTCGTATTTTAGGACAAAAACCTAAGTTTGTTCAAAAGAATGGTTATAACTTGAAAAGGATTTTGGAATGCAAACAGAAAGGAACAGTTGGTTTAGAATCTCAAAAGAAAGGAATGTACAAATGTAATCAGTGCAAATTTTGTAGATTTATTTCTACAGGTCCTTATGTTTCTGTTTGTACCCATAAGAGAATTTTGACAGTCCCTGGTTATGTCAATTGTACTACGAGTGGGGTTATTTACATCGCATTATGTTCCTCATGCGAGGCATTCTACATTGGGATGACTAGTAGGGAGCTCAAAACCCGTATCAGAGAACATATATATGCCATCAAGTCTAGAGATGATACGAACGCTCTTTATAAGCATTCCTTGATGTGTTCCTCTTTTAATAAATTTTTGTTTTCTATTTTGGAGGTAGGATGTAAAGATGGTAGAGAGGGGGATTTCAAGAATTACCTTTTACAAAGGGAAGCTTCTTGGCAAATCAAATTGAAATCAGACACTGCCCCTGGTCTCAATGAGACAGTTAATGTCAAATGTTTTTTAAAACAACGTAAATTAAATATTAAAAAAGATGAAGGGACCATTTTTACCCATTTTTCTTGTAAATAGTAATTGAATATAGTTGATGTTTATTTCATTTTTATTAAGGTTGTGTAAATTGATTTGGTTTTATGTAATAGGTCACCTGACTTTTGAAATTAGTATTTAAGCAGGAAGTTGATTGTGTTATATTCATTCTGAAGAAGTTTTGCGGATAATTAAAAGTGTATACGCTATTGCTGCAGTGTCGTTTGTTTCAGCGTGGTTTGTGATTTTGGTTCAACTGCTTTTGGATTATTGGTGGGAAGAAATAGCCAGGAAATTGTTATGGCTAGGCTTGTATAGTCCCTAGGGCCGATAACCTAGTACCAACCTATGAACCTATGAACTGCCCATTGATGGTTTATTAACTTGTCATATTTTTCTTCATTACTTATTACAACTGTATGGTGTTATCTTGCAAATTACCAAGCTCACTGTATGCAACTGTCATCTCTCTGTCTCTCTTTTGCTTGCTGCCAAAAGAGGATTACCTTATATGAAAACAATAAAACCCTGAAGTGTTTGTGTCATTTGAAGTCCACTCTTGTGGCACTAAACGTAAAGACCATAAATGTGTTTTTCAACAATCTGTCCATACATCAGTCAGCTTTACCAATAATCTAGTAGTTGCAGGCTCTTGCTTAAGTAAATCAGTGTTTTTTTTTCATTCCCAACAACTTTGAACCACTACAGTACGAGCAGTGACATACTCATGTCTGTGCCTTTATTCACAGAGGCTCTACTCATAGGATGGGACGCATGCCAACAACATGCTGCTGTTACCCAAGTTGAATGTCACAGCCACTAACATGTTGTTGAGAATGATTTAACCTTAACTTAATAAAAAAGCAGCACAGTAGTAGAAACATTTCCAAATTATGGGGTTTATAAAATTCACTAGCTAATGACACTGTATTTAGAAAAATTAACGTGAGTTCTAGAGTTCCACTTGTTATATTTTGAGGGTCAGCAACATAAAATCAGCATGAAATATTCGTTAATAAAGTCAAATGTTTTAATAAATACTTCAACAAAGTAAAACAAAGATGATTGTCTGCCTTGATAATATTTCCACTGCACAGATCTGTCCAGAAATGTGCAGCACTGCAATCAGTTTGTAAAAAACAAAACGCGTTTGTCAAAGTCTCAGTTTTTGCTTAGAAACTCTGAAAGTTACCATGCTAACTGGACTATACCTGAATTGCTCTACTAGCATTGCAAAGGGGCCCCTCAGAATTTCATGGTGCCTTCTTATTTCACAGCAAAATATGGTATTTTCTGCAAATACTGGACAGTTAGGAATTAATGCTACCTGTGACTTGTTGAAATGTTCCAAATATATTGCCCAGCTATGATCTTCACTTACTTCCTTGTTGTGTAAGTAAAGATAAAGTCCTCTTTTAGCTGTTGCCAATTCTTTGCAGATCCAGCACCTTCTCCTAAATTAAATAAATACAATGACACCTTTATAACAAATGTTACGTTATACATGCTGTGAATCTGGCAGTGTTTGGTATCTTTTCTTATGGCTCTCTGAAGATTTATTACAGTTAAAACTAAAGAACACTTACTACACTATACATTGCTTACACTGCCTGTACCTTTGTATTTACGTATTAAGTAGGCATGTCTTCCATCTGCTGCTCACCACAAGATAGTCATTAATGAGTAATTCTAAAAGATAAGCTGATTCATATACCTGTTTTCAAGTCATCACATGTTGTTTGCGTACATAAGATGTTTGTTTTTCACATTTTGTTCAGCTGTATCACTGATACCTATCAACTTCCTTGTTGATTTTTGTCCTTACATCAATCATTGTGCTACTTTGATTATATCCTATAATAAATCTATTATTTTTCCTTACTGCCACCGACCTGAAATGCAGCTAAGCTTTTAATTCAGGATGTGCTTGCAAGAGCAAGTGTTATACAATAAAGCTGTAATAACTTCCATTATCAATAGTTTGAAGGATAGTAAGTACAAAAGTTAAGTCTACAACAAGAACCTTTAGATGATAGTGGATAAAACAGTTTTGTATGCATGTAAACCCACACACAAGACTTTATGGGTTACTACCTGTTCATCTTATGCAGGATCATCTTTGGGCTGTTATGCTCTGTGATAAAAAAAAATATTCTGAGATTTTAAAATAAACATTTTATATGAAATATCAAATAAACATATGAACAAGTACCTGTTCATTCCTTATACCTCCTTACTCTCCCTTCATCACTTTTTTTCATTACTGTGATCTAATTCTCTTCATTGACTTTATCTCTAAATATACCACAAACCTGTTTTTCCCTCACTTCATATTGCAATTCCTATTTGTATTAGACTGATTTACCTTTAATTTCTCTAAAAGCTATCTAAAATTGCTCTAAATATTACATGATTGTCATATACTGTGTACCAATTTTTAACTAATGTTTTTATATTATGTCTTTGTTTGTGTCTGGCTTTTTCCAGTTAGGGGTCGCCACAGCGGAACTCCTGTCCGTTAATGATTGGCAGTAGAGTTTTACATGCTGACTTGCCGGGCCTAATGCACAACCTTCAACGTAGGAATGCCTGTTCACGCATGACGCCACACAGAAGACGCTCTAACTGAGAATCGAACGGGCAACGTCTGTGAGGCGACAACGCTACCGCAGCACCACCACTGCAGCTAACCTAAGTTGTTATAATCATTTAAACTGCAGATGTTTTTGTTTAATTTTTCAGTATTGTAAAATTATTGTTCTGAAAATCTTTTGTAGTAATTTGGATATTTTCTCACCAGGCCTCTGCTAAAAATGGGCGTCTACAGAGTTGGACTTGCCCATTCTTTGCATGTGGTCTAACCCTCCTTATTACCATCATCATCATCATCAACAACCCCCTTTTTTCCCAATTTCTACACATGATCAGGGTGTCATGTCAACTGTTGCCCTCTCTCTCCCTATTCAGTGCCAGTCTCCTACCTTCTTCAACACTCGTGCCTAACTGTCATAGGTCTTCTCTCATACAATCCATCCATTCCTTTGCTGGACACCTTCATTTCTTCTTGCCTTCTTCCTGTCCATCCCAAATCTTCTTCACCATATTACTGTTTTCTGCATTTCTGCACATGTGCCCAATCCACCATAATCGTTTTTTTTTGTTTTCTGCAAATGAATCTACTTTGGCTTCTGCTCTTATGTCCTCATTTCCTTACCTGTTGCACAGTGTCACAGTGTGCATCCTACCACCCATCTCAGATACTTCATCTCCATCACCTCTAGCTGTCTCATTTGCTTTACCTTTACTGCCCAGGTTTCTGTATCATATCTAATACTGGTCAAACCACTGTTTTGTACACCTTTATTTTCAACATCTTAGTCATTCTTCTGTTATATGCTACCCCCAAAACTCTGTGGCAGTTGACTGCAACGTCCTCTGATTCTAACTTTAACCATATCATTCAGGCTTCCCTGCTCCTCAACCACCCCTCCCAGATACATAAATCTGTTAATCTGTTCCACTCTTTTCCCTTCTATCTCAATTTTCAGCTTTTTCTGACTCCTCCATTTGCTGCCATTCTAACTTTCTTATCTATGCTCAGTTTTATCCCATGTGCCTTCAGTATTGCATTCCATTCCCCTAGTCTTTGCTGATGTTCTTTCTCAGTCATCATCATCTTCAACCTCCTTTTTCACAACTTCTACATGTGTTTAGTGCATTGTGCCATCTGTCGCCATCCTCTTGATTTGATGCCACACTACTTACTGCCTTCTTCAACACTCATGTCTGATTATCACAAATCTTCTGTTGCGCAATCAATCCACATCTGTGCTGGATGCCCTAATTTTCTGTTAACTTTTTACTGTCTGTCCCAAATCCTTTTTACCAGATTGCCTTCAGCTTTTCTACACATGTGCCAAAACCACTGTAATCTATTCACTTTGATCTTTTCTGTAATTGGAGCTACTTTGGCTTTTGCTCCTTTATCCTCATTTCTTTGTCCCACAGCATGCACCCTACCCACCTTCCTCAGGTACTTCCATCACCTCTAGCTTCCTCAATTGCTCTGCCTTTACTGCCCAGATTTCTGTACCATACAGTAGTACTGATTGGACCACTATTTTTACACCTTACTTTACAGATTCTTTGGCATTTTTCTGTCATACACTACCCCTGACACTCTATGCCAGTTGGATGCAACCCCTGTGATTCTAGCTTTGACCTCTTCATTTAGACTTCCCTTCTCCTCAGCCACTCCTCCCAGATACTTGAAGCTGTTAACCTGTTCCACTATCTCCCCTTCTATCTCAGTTCTCAGGTTCTTCTGATTTCCTCCATTTCCTATCATTAACACCATCTTACCTGTAGGCAGTTTCATTCGATGTGCTTTCAGTTTTGCATGCCATTCAAGATCCTTATCTGAAGTTCTTGCTCAGAGTCTGTCTGTAATGCTGTATCATCTGCATACAGCAACTTTGCCGATCTGATCTCTCTAATATGTTTGCTAATGTAGTCCATCACTAGTATGAACAGCAGTGAGCACACAACTGAATCCTGATGTACACCCACTCTTACTTGAAACCCCTTTGTGAGATGGAAAAACTGCTTGCACTTAAGTCATTGCATCCTTGTAGATAGCCTGCACTAATTCTACTAAGGTTTCAGGGACTTTGAATCACTGCATGACTGCGCAAATCAGCTTTCTTGGGACCTTGCCATATGCTTTCTCCAAGTCTAGGCATGCCCTGTTGGACTCATTCCTCACATCTACCTTCTTCTCATTTATCTGTCTCATTGCAAACATTGGATCAGTTGTGGTTCATCCTGATCTGAATCCATACTGCTCATCTCCCATCATACTTTCTATTACTCTGTATATTCATTTATCAAGCACCTTTTCCAGAATTTTCACGCAGTGTGACAGGAGTTTGATACCTCTATAATGCCCACAGTTGCGGATGTCCCTTTTGTTCTTCTACACTGACATTAGTATGCTTATTCTCTAGTCATCTGGGATATGCTTTTCGCTGCATAATGGTATGGGTACCCTTAAGGGCCATTGCTCCCTTATCTCACCCAGCACTTTGATCATATCTGTTATGACCTCATCTGAGCCTGCTGGTTTCCCTGACTTCATTTTCTTTATTGCTGTTCTTGCTTCCACGGTGGGCTTCTACTCTTCTTTCATTGTAGGCTGTGTCTCAGGCAGTACAGCTTTTGTGGGGTTTTCTTCATTTAGAAGCTGCTGAATTAACTCCTCCCATCTGCTTTTGATTTCTTGTGAGCTAGTGAGCCGGTTGTTACTGACATTCCTTGCAAAGAGTAATTGAATATCTTCTCTGTTTTTCTGTCCGTCTTGCAACCTGACAGAGTTTCCTTGCACCATCTACCAAGTCACTTTCCAGAAGCTGGTAAAGTTCCTCTTATGCCATGTTTTTTGATATTGCAACTCCTATCTTAGCCTTTTTCTTAGCCAACCAGTATTCCTTCATAGAATGGAGCATCTCCCACTTTTTCCTGCACTTCTTCTTTTTTCTTGTGATAAATTCCTAGACTTCTACTCTTCAGCACCAGTTTTTCTATTGTACCTTATTGCCATACCTGGCTCGGACACATACCTGTTCTGCAGTTCTCATGCATTCTATTTTGAGCCACTGCCATTCTTCTTCAGCTACACCTATTTCCTCCTCTTCTTGGGGTGCTAGAGCTCTGAGTGCTTCCTTGAACTTGTGTGCTTTCTCTCCAGTCAACTTCCAAGTCTTCAGCCGAGTCTCTGCTGAAACTTTTTAGATTTCTCTGACAACTGCCTGCATCTGATTATGACAACTGGTGGTTTATGCTTTGGGCAGACTTTTTCACTGGGGATGACTTTGCAATGACTGATTTTAGCCCACTGCCCTTTCCTTACTAGGAAAACGTTTACCTGAGTTGCATGTTGGCCACTCTTGTATGTGATCATGTGACTGTCTCTCTTACTAAACTATGCATTGGCCACCATCAAGCTATTTACCAGACAGAATTCTGGAATGGCCTCTCCTTCTCTATTCTGGTTGTCCCACCCATGTAAATCTATCCTGTTTTGTTTGTCCTGATATGTGCATTCAGATCACCTATTATCACCACCAATTTATGTTTTCCTACTTTATCTAGTAAGTCCTGCAACTGCTGTCTGAATGTTCTCTTTTCTTCGCTATCAGAATCCTCCTGTGGGGTATAGGCTGCTACTATGAATAGTGTCATATTCCTTACATTGGGAGTCCAATTGCCATGAGTAAATCACTAATTATGATGACATCCCTCGCTGTCTTTTGAAGCTTGTCCCTCAGCACAATTCTCACACCTTTCCTAGTTTGTTCTCCTCCTGTATACTGCACTCTGGACCCCAAGCCAAGCAACTTTGCTGCACTGCCCTTATGTCTTGACTCTCGGATACAGAGAATGTCCAGCTCCTCCTTATCATGTAATTCACTTCCTAGCTGCATCTCGTCAGTGAAATCTGCATTGAGTTTAACAATTCTTAATTCATGTTTCGCAGGTTGATTGGTTTTACATCCAGCTTTCACTCAAAAGAGCTATCTCAGGTAACAATAACTTGTTGACCTAGGGCTGCTGTGCACATAATGGCCAACAGGGCCACATACTCCCCACCATTAACATGGATCCCTGGCATACGTCGGAGGAGGTCAAGTGCTCAACCCACTTATTACTGGCAAATGCTCATACCCATTTGGTGATGATAGTCATCACAAACAAATCACATAGAGCTATATTTTACACAACAAGTGGTTAGCCCTGACATTGCATGCAGTCTGTAGTCTGTGTTCAGCTATTTTGAAGATACTGTGCACCAGAGTTGATGTCCAAAGCGGTTGGTCTATACAATTTTTCCCCTGATAGGCACCATCTAGAGTCTGTGCTGCTGTTCACAACTCCATTTTTGGGTGAGTTTGAGGTGGATATACTCAACGTGTTTTATAAGGTAGGAAGAACCCCACAGAGACCCAGGGAGAACAAGCAAACACCATGCAGGCATTGGACAAAGATCAGGATCAAATCCCTTACCTTGGGCAAGGGAAGTGAAGACCTTAACCATTATGCCAACTGCTTTCTCTCTCTCCCTAATACCATTTCACCACAATTTGTCTAACCATGATATGTAAGTGCTCAACCACTGTCCTCCACAGCTTTTATATGTGCACCACCCCATCTGTCTGTGTCTGTGTTCTATGTTTGCTTATCTCCCCTGCTATCTGCTGTTGCCCCTTTTTCCTTTAAAACAATGGTCTGTTTCTTGACAAAAATACACTTTCTCCCCTCACCTTTCATACTTTATGGTTAATGTTCTAACATTGATTTCCCCGCTTTCTGCTGTCCTTTGCTTTCTGTTGTATTTTCTACTCCTTTATATGATGAATGGAGTTGTCACTGTGCAGTGCATATAGGGTCATAGGCTCATAGGTGTGCACTAGGCTAATGGCCCCAGAGCCTTTACAAGCCTAGCCCATAGGATTAGCCTGCATTGATGTGCATATTGCCTATAATGCTGCTTTCTTCATTTGGATGATACATACAGCTTTGCTGGGCTATACTGTGCACATGAGCTCACCTTACTTGAATGCACCTATATACCTTGTCCATGATGTCCATTTACATCAGTTAAATGTGCTACTGTACTCATGTAGAACAGTGTACCACTATTTATCCTGTTATCTCTTCACTTTCTTACTTATGTGGTTCTTTACTCAGTACCAGTGCATCAATGTCTAACACATCTTATTAGGTGTGCTGCTCTTTGCACAGTGACCTCTTTGATAATGAGTGTTGCATATCTGTGCAGCTCCTGTCTATGAATCCTAGCCACCTATCCTGTAGTCAAAGCATGGTTTTACTCCAGATTATAATCCAGTGATTCCTTATTTGTGTACCATGGCACATGTCCAAATACAATTCTCCTTACTCTTCTGTCTACCTCATTCACAATATCAAGTATCTCAGTAATTACTCTTGCTTCAGTTTTGAATTAGATACCTCACAATGTGGGTTTAACAAAAGAGATCAAGTTTCACAAACTTGATAAAGTTGATTAATTTTTATGATCCTGTTTCCAAAGCATTAGACTTGGGATTATCTGTTATTGTGGCTCATTCAGATTTATCTATGCCTTTTGATAGCATCCCACAAAATGTCATAATAGATGCAATACATATATAGTGGATCATCCCTTACATTATTCATTGGGTATCCAACTGGCTTTGTGGAACATGTCAAAGTGTTAGAATTAATAATTATAATTATAATTATAATTATAATTGAGTACAGATGTCTAGCGGAACTCCAGATTGTTTGGTATTAGGACCCATAGCATTTTTGCCTCACAGCAAGAGGTTCTCCTGTTTGATTCATGGCTGGAGTGCCTCCTGTGTGGAGTCTGCATGTCCTCTCTGCAGTCGAGTGGTCTCCGAAAGATATGAGTGAATGGGCGCTCCTTCACTGAATGTTGGGCATCGGGCTGGCAACTCATCACCATAAAAAATCTGCTGCCAATCATTAGCGGACCGGAGTTCCGCTGTGGCGACCCCTAACCGGGAAAAGCCGAAAAGACAAACAACTCTTTAATACTGTTAGATTTAATAATGATAGTTAGAATTGAGTACAGGTGTTTAGAGGAGTTCCATAATGTTCTGTATTAGGAGCCATAATCTTTAATATGGTTAGAATTAATAATTTAATAATTATAATTATAATTTTAATTATAATTGAGTACAGGTGTCTAGAGGAATTCCAGAATGTTCTGTATTAGGAGCCATAATCGTTAATACTGTTAGAATTAATAATTTAATAATTATAATTATAATTATAATTGAGTACAGGTATCTAGAGGAATCCCAGAATGTTCTGTATTAGGACTCATACTCTTTAATGCTGTTTTTTTCTTTGAGTCACAAATCTTCTTCTATATGGCTGCCTAAATATACCAATAATACTAAGCTTGGACTATTGTGACTATTTAAGTTCAGTTGCCTGTTGGTTAAAACAACATGGACTAATAAAGATAAATGTGGTGTCCTAAACTCTAGAATGCATAATTTAGTCCTAATGTGAAATTGGGATATACAGATTTATTCAATTTGTTAGAGTACAAGGATTTAGATATTCTTGTTTGCAATAATCTTAAATTGCGATATCATAATCAAATTATAAAATCTAAATTGATCAAAATAGTATGACTAATCTTTAAGAATCTTATTTCAACTATTATGAATTTACTAAAGAAAGCTGTTCATAGCTTATTTTAACCCTACTATAAAATATAATGCTTTGTTTTGCATGTACAACAAAGACGATCTGTCAGTACTTGAGGGAATCCAGTGGAAGTTTACATAGAGGATACTGGAGATTAATAATTATGCATTACTACTCTAGATTAGAACATCTTGGTCTCTTCTCCATTAGTTATAGGTATTTGCATGGTAAGTTGTGTCTAGCCTGTAGGGCTCTAACTTTGCTTGTTGTTAAATATTGAACTAATTTATTCAACTTGAATTACTAGAGTTGTTGACTGTACTTATAAGATTGGCAAATGCATAAGTATAATTATATGAAAATTTTTATCACACTCAAAAGTATGTTTGTGGAATAGGCTTCCCATGTCTATTCATCAATCTGGATCTTTACAATGGGTCTATATTATAATCTCGACTGTTTAATGGATTGAATGCATAAACCTTGAACTTTATTCATTGAACCATTAAACAATCAAAATTTAATAAAAAAAAAAAAAAAAAAAAAAAAAAACTAATGGGTGTAGGCAGGGGTCAAGCTCCCATGCAAACCCCATGTAGGGGACAAGGCCCCCGACACCCCCGCTACTTAAATATACCAACTCAGAGATTGCGCTACAGTGCAGGAAAGGGAAATCTTCCCTTTCCACACCATACTACATTAAAGTGCAATCTCGGAGTTGGTATATTTAAGTAGTGGGGGGTGTGAGGGGTGCAGGGGGCTTGCACCCCTGCTTATACCTGTTAGGGTAAGCATTTGAAGTTTTAATTTTTTTTTTAATTTCGAAGTTACGGAACTTCGATAATATGGTGTCGACCATATTGTATTCCATGTTCTGTAACTTCGAGATTATAATATAGACCCCTTTACAACTATTTAAAAAACTCCTTGATATCTGTGTGAGCTGTAAAGCTTTTTCATTTGTCACAGAGTCTGCAATTTAATTGGCTTTGGCCCTAATGCAGTTTTAATTGAAATACTGAACTATTGAATTTCCATTTCTTGCTTATTGATTTTTGCACCTGTTATTATCAAATGTACTAATGTAGTTTGACTTTTTGTCAGTTCTATTACGTTCTTATATTCTAGAAGCATTAGTGTCTTGATAATTGTCAGCATCTTATATAGCACTTTTTCTGATAAACTTGCATTGATATGTATTGAGCCTCTAACAGGAGCAAATAGTATGTTGACATGGCCTATAAACCACTGCAACAGAGTTCCAAAATGTTAGAGCTGACATTTAAAGAATACATTGCAACTTTGTTGGGGATATAAAACATTTTCTGTAGACACTTCCATGCAAACATTCTAAATTTATCCAGATTAAGTGGTATATATTGATAACTAGAATAAGTACATTTTTGTTTACTCCTTTTTCTATGTGGTGAAATACCTGTATACATAAATTATATAGCATAAGAAAGAAGCTACTTAATGGTTATAAGAGGTCTCAATATACCTAGATCAGGAAGCTAAGAAATAATACCTAACAACAGGGCCAGTGTTAACATTTTGGGGACCCCCAAAAAATGCCAAGTTGGGGCCCCTAGGCACTTCCAAACTAAGTTCCACCCTATCACTGCCACCTCTCCTAAACAACCTTTTAATTCATGATGCAAACTTTTAGAAATACTATGTACAGACTAAACTGTAGCTGCAATGCTTTTAGAGGATCATAGTTTCATAGACTACTACTAGGCTAACTGCCCTTGTGGACCATTTTAAGCCTGGCCAATTACCCCATGTTAGAATCAAGCTCTGTACCTTTGGTTTATAGGGTGAACAATTTGCCATTATGACAGCCAAGAAGCTTACATTACAACAGACCTGTGTACCTTACTGTGTTGGCCCATCTCCCAAAGAGACATTAGAGTTACACGCATTTAGCTGCAACAATTAATCATTACAACAACTCTGTGTACAGGGCTGGACTTAGGTTCATAGGTTCATAGGTAGGTACTCGGCTATAGCCCAGCCAAAAAGGTAAGCTGGCTATTGCCACCCAAGAAAATTATTTTCCTGTGCAACTGTCGAGCAGAGCCACAGAAGTGATCCCCTGGCTGAATTTCCTATTTCCCATCCAATCATCAAGATTTTCCTTGAAGAGTACTAATGAGGAGCTTTGTTTGATATAGATAGGTAGTTTATTCCAGAGTATGGGAAGTCTCTAGGACAGGAATCTATCCCTCCGGCATGTTCTGTTTATTGTTATGACATGGTTTAGGTCCCTAGAGCGTGTAGCTCAGAGGGATTGGGATTTCTTTAAGTAGAGCATGTCCAACAGCTCTGTGTTTGACATAACTTTGTATGTTAGGCAGAGATCACCTCTTAGTAGGCGATATGCGACAGAGTAATGCTGGAGTTTTTTTAGACGGTCTTTGTAGGGCATCTGTTTGAGACCGATAATCTTCTTTGTGAGGCATTTCTGCGGTCTTTCCAGTTGTAGAGGTCTTGTGAGGTACATACCAAAACGGGCATTGTACTCTATAATGGGTCTAATGAGTGATGAGTAGAGGGGAACAATGACCTCTTTTTTTCTTTATGAGAAACCTTTTGTGATGAGGTGTGCCATGAAGAAGGATTTCCTGAGTACTGTGGTGATGTGATTATCAAAGGAGAGACTACTGTCCACCTGTGTCCCAAGGTCTCTTATCACACTTTCGGTGTTAAGTATACTACTGCCTATGTTGTAGTTCATGGGTACAGAGTTTTTACCAAAGGGGATGACAACGCACTTTATTGCTTCTAGACAGTATACTGCCCCTACACATGCTATAGTAACCTTATTTGTACACATCTGATGTCTGTGAGAAAAGTAAAAGATACTGTGACCACACTGTCCCCAGCCCAAACACAAGCTATAATGACCTCCTGTGCACATCTCTAAGGTTTGGCTGTGATGAAAATTAAAGAAGTAATAAACACACAACCCCAGCCACCCCTAAGTATATAACTTAAAGCAACTTTGTGTACATACGCTTATCTTAGCAGGGCTGGTTTTAGAATAGGTGTGGTTGAGAGCCACTATTATCAGCTTTTTCCTAACAGTATCATATCACAGCCCTGTTCAGGATAAAGAGTGTAATCAGAAAATGGGTACATTTTTCATCATTTTTCCCAACCAACAACAGCTTCCCTGGGGCCCCCACACAATCAATGATGATTAAGGGGTGCCCTGTATTTATTTATACAGTCTTGGGAGTGGGAGCCACCAGACTCCTAAAAGATCCACATGTCTTAATGTTCTCTGATAACTTATATGCCTTATTTTTGAAATATAATGACTTTGTTAGCTGCACTTTTTACTGATACCCAGAAAAATTTTGTATGTGTCCTGACATTATTTGGTGTGTGCACAAATAAAATCTATATTTTGTTTTTTTGCATACAGACACATGAGCCATAGCAATACTAGAGTGTACTTACTTCAGCAAATAACAACACATTGTGCAACACTGGTACTGCCACACCAGATCAGTGACTGCTGTTTAACAGTTGTCAAACAGTAGCTGGGGTAAGACACTTTTATTTACCTCATCGAGGAATAATGCAAACCTGTCACTGTCATTGATTTCACAGACCTTCCCCGACTATTTTTTTCTCATAATTTTGCTGTTTCCTTCATAAAAAAAGTTTGATTTGCTGGTAAGTCATTCAAAATTACAGAGAGGTAATAAATCCAGACATTAGAGTTTCCTACTGCTTATTGTTCAAAAATGTATGTTGATGCAAAATGTTATTCTATTAACTTTTTAAGTGAATTAGAGTAATACTTAAAATGTTTTCCTGATTTCGTGACTTTATTCAACTATTATTTTTGGCATCGTGCAGAATCCTTCAGCAAAGAAGTTCAGTATCATAGTATCCATTGTTCTGGCAATATCTACAAAACTCCTTTGAATGAGAAAAACATCCATGAAGACTGGGAGCATCTGCCCTTCTAAAAATCCAAGGTTTGCACTGAGATCAAGTCACTCTTGGCTGCTGATTTCTCTAGTGCTTACCTTGCTCAAGTTCATTATCAACTTTATCCTAAAGCGGACATATCACAGCCTTATTCAGTTAATGAGCAACATTAGGAAATTTATACAGTTTTTTCTCCATATTTTCCCTCAACCAGCTGCAGCTTTTGTGGGGCTCCCACAAAGTCAAGGATGATTAAGGGGGATCCCTGCAGTCATGGCTATCGCAGGTACAAAAAGCTGGTTATGTTGCTAGTTTTATTGGAGAGTATGTCCACCAGTAGGCTTTAAATAAGCTAGAGGCAATATATCAGTGGTAAAATATTTAATGGAATTGTGAAGCCTGTTACTTGAGAAAACACTGTTAATATACTAATATATTTCAATTTTAAAAGAACCATAAATAAGAATTATTATTACTCACCTCATTTATTAAGTGTACAAGATTGGTGTACTAGATTTTGTTGGTTTGACAGACGTTATAAAATATCAATACAAAATAATTTGCTGTGGTTGGGGGCCCCAAGGAACAGGGCCCCCCAGCAATCACAAGGTTGGCTTGTGTCTTAAGCTGGCTGTGCTTAACAATGTTCTGAGCTAGTTGACAATAATACTGCACTGTCTGACCTAAAGGTAATGGCTAATATCATGGTTAACAAATTTAGTGCAAATTTTAATCCATCCTTCAATCATAACTATTGCACATGTTCCACAATCACTTGCACCCCCCACCCCCCTTAAATACTACGGAACAAGTTTTCTCAGCCCTCTGAAAAACTAAAAATGCTTCATCCATGGGCCCTGATAACAGACTAAGTTTTTTAAATCATTACATCTGAGTGATGCCTCCAGGTGCATATGCAGTTACCTCCTATTGCCGCCTCCAAGCATCAAATATTGCTTGTTCATATTTGCATCGATAATTCCAAAACCATGCCATGTACAAGTTTTTAAAATATTTCATCTTAAAACTTACAGAATGGCAAACAAAACTGCATCAATATCTGACATATGTCTAGTGCAGGTAAAGAGATATTAATTGTAGTTTTTATGATATTAAATGATATAGATATAATTTTCACAACAACCAAATAGCACAGACAAAACTCCTTGGCCTCATATGAAAACTCTCAGCTAGATGAATAAAATGCTGCTGACAATATGTGTGCAACATGAGATGTTGCTGAGATATTGTACGTTGTTTACAAAATATTACAAACATAATAGTTTTTCCCCCGGATTCACTAATCCTTTGTGTAAGACTTAATAAGTCTTACTCGGAGGCTGCTGGTATGATGTCAGCGTGCCATGAATATTCATGAGGGCACGCTGACTCAACCGTAAGTCTTACGTAGGAAAGCAGGGGGCGTGTCTGACTGCCGAGCAGTCTAAATGTCCACTCCCCTGCAAGGGTTGGAAAAGTAAAATGAAAATACACCAGAGCGAGTCCACTCAAATGTCCTTGCACCCAACACCACACTCCCTGACATTGTAAACCCCCATCACAGTTATAAAAAGTAAAACATTAATTTTATTTTTTTTAAATTCCCAAAATAGCTGCCCGTATTTGCACGTGTGTGCCCATTGCTTAGCTGTAGTTAGCAATTCTGACATGGAAGAGCATAAGAAAGAATGTTTATGCAAATCACACCAAAAAACAATAGCGTAATGGTTGAGCATTCGCACAAAGAGGAGACATTCATGGTTCGAGTCCCTCCACTCCCCTTCTTATTTATGTTTTAAATCAGTATATGAAATAATACCTGACATATATTATTAAAATATTAGTAAAAAGCAGTGAAATGGTCAATGTATCAGTGAACAAAATATATATTTTTAAAGGATCCTGATATATAATTGCCCCCAGTTAAGCAGCACTGTACCCAGTGCAATAGAGTTGCCCATAGTTTAATAGCGCTTTACCCAGCGCAATAGAGTTGCCCAAAGTTTAAGAATGCTTTACCCAGTGCAATAGAGTTGCCCAAAGCTTAGGAGCACTTTACCCAGCGCAATGTGTTTGTGCAGACGTGCGCGCCGTGCCAACCAGGGCACCATAGGGCACCGTGGAGCAAAGTAGAGCAAAGTTGCTTAAATGCAGTCACTCCCCCTAGCCTGTCTGGACAGTATTAAAATAAAACGCATGACAAGGTTTGAACCCAGGACTCTGTGCATCATAATCAAAGTACAGAACCACTAAGCCATGACAGCTTAGGATAAAAAGCCACTGTTAACATACATATACTTAGAAATGGTAGATTAACCATTACTAAGCAGGTCTGCAGTCAGCCGAGAATTTTCAAAAACGGCCAATCACAAAAAAGTGCGGGAAATGTGGCATATTTAAGCCCCATAGGCGGGAATACTCACCATAACTGATTGTAGCTCACATCTGCAGTTAGAATGGCTGGTGCTGGAGAGGGTACATGCATCCGAGCACAATGTTGGGGCATCGAAGAGTCAAAATACATGGTTTGGCTCCTTGTCCACCATCATGAGTCAAGACTCCTGCAGGGTCAGTTCCAAGGGACGGAGTACAAGGCAGAGGCTTGGAACCGGTTAGCTCATGACCTCACCAGTGTCACAGGCATTCCTTGGACTGGTGAGCAGGTCCTTCACCACCATGCAGACCTGAAAAGATGGAAGTAGGACCACCTGAACCAATCGATACAGGAGGCCCGTGGGATGCAAGATGCCCCACAACTGAGTAGGTAGCCATGGAATGCAGTATGTAAGAATTGATAATTGATTATGTATAATGGATAGGTATGTCTCAATATCCCTTCATTTTACTTTACAGCTGCAGGTGACCGTGCTGCGAATCAGCAAGCCTATGTAGATAGGCTGCTAAGGCTGTGCCACCAGGCAGGTTAGTGATAATTCTGTATGTATTGTTATATAAAATAGGGGAGAGAGCATGAAATAAAGTGTTACAGTCCAATAATACAGCCATAAAATCACCTGAACAAGTCCTCTGCATGTACTGTCAGATAAAAAAGTCAGCGAGCCAGAAAAAGTGTGTAGTAACCCATTAAGAAAGGTAAAATATGTCCGGAATAATATCTCTGCAGGTACTGTCATATAAAATAAGTGAGTGAGCCTGAAAAAAAGTGTTCTAACCTATTAATAAAGGTATAATATGTCTTGAATATGTCTTCCATATGCACTGTTATAACAAATAAAGGAGTGAGCCTGTGGAAAAGTGTGTAATGTCATTAATAAAGGTATAAAACCCGGAGCGTGTCTGTGTCACTTAGTTTGAAATGTTGTTGTACCCTTGCATTATACAAATAGTACTGTTTTAAAAAGTGCTGGCAACTCAGAGTTGTGCAGTTCCATCTAAAGTGGGTGATGGAAGTACTAGTAGCTGTGAAGCATATATACAGTCCTCAACAGTCAGTTACTGGCTGGCATGCATAAGTAAATCTGGCACACGAGTAGCATGTTAATTTGTTCCCCAGAAATGTGAGTGTGCTTCAAGAAATGCAGGGTCCTGTACAAATTGAAGTGAAAATGTCATGTGAAAACATCCAGATATGTAGATAAAGAAATATAAATGCAATCAAGAAATATGTAGCAGTAACATCTGCATCTTGGACAGTTTGTATGTCAGATATAAGTCAGGTATATATTGAACTAGCCAAACCCATTACACAACCTAATGCATGGTGGCAAGTGTAATAATACATGTAGGGGATATACACTTGCAGTCACTAGGAATGTAGTGTAGACTAAAAGTAATTATAAGATGTTAATTGAGGTTTTTTTCTACACCCTACTGTATGTGCATAAACTATGCAATTCCACACCTTAATGGGTATGTGTAAGCTTAAATATTTGTTGGGACATATGCCTATTGCTCTATAAATATTTGCATTCACGTTGATGCATGTGCCCTGTTCAAACACCACAATCATGGTGGCCTGTTGCTACCAAACATCCCTGCATGCTGTTGGAATATCCACTGTTGTTCAATATATGCATGTGCTATGCTTGCTGTTCAACTGTTGGAACCTTGGTGTGTTGGGTTAATGGGAATATTACTGCATGCTGTTACAACTAATCTGGAATGCTGTTGTTTATGTTGTAATTAAACACACCTAATCACAGAACGTATGGGAAGGCCCGTCCCAGCGGAACCACCTGTCCCTCCTCAGCTGGCGAGTGCACCTGGCACCAGCAGGTCCGGTGCCCAGCCTGGGCTCCCCTCCCCCATTGGTCCTATGCCACCTTCGGGTGGAAGCGCTGCAGGGGATAGGGCTTGTCTCCCTGTGCAAGCGTGGGCATAGAAGGGCCACCTGTCACCCTTCGAAGGGTCTGGGCTGTGGTGCGTAGAGAGATCCAGTGTTCAGTCGCTGATCCCCTACGCCAGCTTGAGGCGAGAGTGGCACATCTCACGGGTGAGCCTGCCTGCTGTCCTACACAGCCCCTAGCACAGCCACCCTCGAGGCTGTGAAGGTGCAGTGGTGACTGCCCATGGGTGGGGATCTCATTTCCACTGTTACCATCTGTGGGCTCATGGGCTTGCGAATTGTGTTTACCCACCCCATGTGTCATACACCACCCCTGTATGTGTCTTGTCTGTTTACCTCCCCGACCTACCTCCCCGAACATACCTACTTCCTCTACCTCACTTTCCACTCTCACCTGAAAAAAAAAAAAAAGGGCAATCTTTAACCACAAAAAAATTACGCCCCATACATAACTGCACATTTCGCACACATGTCCACTGGACATGTAAAGTGATAATTATAATTGGCAGTACAACATACTTTGTTGTCCTCACACCTCTCCCAGGGGTGGAAAGTTTCAAATATCACTCCAAATTTATTGCATATGCACAGCTGTTGCTGGTAATGAAATGGGCAGCTATGGACCTTCCCTACACCTGTCCTGCACATCCAGAGCTTGTTTACCTACTGTCTGTTGCTCGTTGTGCCCCCTTTTTCACCACTTTTCTATCTGCCCATTTTCTTTTCTTTAAAAGAAATTAGCTCGGGGTTAGCGGGAGTAAGCACTTTTAAGCAGTAGTAAGCGGGTTTAAGCGAGTGTGCGCATGTGTGCACTTAGCTAAGCATCGCTAAGCATCACGCAAATCTGCGCAAACCCACTTACAACTGCTTAAAAGTGCCTTAGTTACTCTATGTCAGGGCCCTTGTTCTGCTCATCAGCAAAAGAAAAAACTTCTGCCCGTCTCAAACCCCAGACCATTGACACAATAGACTGCATGAATTACCACTAAGCCACAGCAGATATACAAATAACTTGGTGCTGAGATAAATATATCATGCATTACAATGAGGGAATGTAAATGGAAATTAGGAATGGCATAACACAAATCCTGTTCTGTGGGTCTTTACCAGCAGTTGTTGTGGAATTGCATGACATGACTGTGAAAAGAGAACCAGCCATCCTAGCAGGGAATAATGTTACAGTAGCACCTTACAAACACCACACAGTATCAGGCCAGGATAAACACTGACAAAGTTGAATAGGGCAGAGGCCAGACTCCCCAACTTTGACTGCTTTACAGGGATGTCCCTGATTTGTAAACAAATGTTAGCTGTGCCCCACTGAATCACTTTGAAAAGTACTAACATTAGACAGAGTAGTGTGGAATCACACATAATGAATAATGTCAATAGGTGAGAGTAGACATTGCTTGCACGTCAGAAAAGGTGTAGTTATACATATGCTCTGATTCAAAAGAAAGTCACAACTGCAATATGTCTGTAATATATTGCAGGTGTATCTCACTTATATGTACCTTTCACTTAGGCTATTCAAATATATACCTGAGAGTATCTGAGGCCTGGCAGAGGCAGAAACACACAGGCATATCAGCATTACTGCTGTTACACACTCTGCAAATAGCTTTGGAAGGAGTTCCACAAGCATGCCCTTATGTAGGATTACAACACAGAAATATCACAGGATGTAGCCATGTGCTGCTAGCAACCAACTGTGACAATGCCAATGTGCCAGTGCTGAAAAGACTGATGTGGTGCACAGACAAAGTATAATAGGCTAACCTCTAGCTGCCATCTGGATATGTCCACAGGTGGGAGCTACGCAGACAGACTACTTGCCTTGATAGACTAACAGGTACACAGCAACCCTGTATGTTCAGCAAGATAAACCTCACATGATAATAAAAAATGCTATTTGCAGTTTTGCACCCATACCCAAAGATACAACATACCTGTGTATTCAGGCAAAAACAAAGGTGTAAGTAGGCATACTCAGTACTGAAATATGTCAAGTTGTCTTGAGCAGCCTGTGATAATGTCAACACAAACAAACCACAAACTGTTCAGAAGTGAGTAACATAATAATTACAGTATAGCAGTTCACAAACACTGCATCTGCCACAAGAATACAGTGCAATAACCACGTTTCTATGGCAGTTAATTGTCTAATTCAGAAAGAAAGTACATACTCCCATGTATCCTGTGTTAGCAGTTGGAGGGGTGAGTACATGTCTACACTGAGACGTGTGTACTGGAAGCAGCAACATTTAGGTTTGAGTACAACATGCATATCACTGGCTACAAACCTAGCTTCAGATAAGAGACATATACCAACCTTCTGGCTGACACAATGGTGTCCAGAGCAAACAAGCATGGGCCCCACCTTGGAAAGTTGAAAGGGCTATGCCTACCTAACCTAGCATTTTATAGCAGTGGGCTGCAATCACGCTGAGTACTGCAATCACCACACAGTAGGCTGCATGCAATTACTGAATGATGGGCAGCAATTGGTGCAGAGGCTGTCACATGCACATGTGCAGATACCTAGAAAAGCAGGCTGCACCTGCTGTCCACACATGCAATAATATCATTGCAGGTACAGGGAGATAGAGAGTGAGAGCGAGAGAGAGACAGATACACAGACAGAGACACAGACAATAGAGACAGAAACAGATGGAGAAAACCCAAAACAAACACCCAAAAAAAAAAAAAAAACAAAACAAAAAAAAACAAAACTGTAACAACAGACAGAGCAGGGAAATACAAAGGTAAGGAGGTAAGGTATGTAACTCATATGTATGTGCTTGCATGTAGTGGATGTTCCTGAAGAGTACTCTACACACTACAAATCATCCATGTGTGGCAGCAGTACATATCTATCTGTATCTGCACATGTGCATAGGGCAGGGGACATACTGCAACTGTTAGTGAAGGGTGGACAGATACCTGTTGTTGAAGGTTATGTGCATATATCTATGTAGGTCATAGTGTGTGGCATAGAAAACAGCATGTGGTGCTGATATATGTTATGTGGTGGTTAAACGTTGTGGGACTGATTTGTCAGATTTGCTGTGTTACAGCCAGTGAGGTCTGCTAAAGCTACATGGGCTAAGGACACCAAAATGCATTCTGCACAACACTGTGCAATATAATCACATAACTCTACATCCCACAACTGTTGCATAAGTGATATCCCCACCATGAAAGGTGGACTGTACATGTGCGTATCTGTACATCTATGTGTACAGCAATGGATGTGTACATGTATCTGTACAGATATGTATGTATACATATATATATATATATATATATATATATATATATATTTATATATATATATATATATATATATATATATATATTTATACATACATATAGAGAGAGAGAGACATGGGGTCATATGTACTGCAACCGGTGTGTGGTGACCAAGGCATAGACTGTAGACAAGTTTCAATACTGCAGTGCCATTCCATCTTTCCAAAATACTGTACCCATTAACTACCACATAGGTAGAGATCTACCTAAAAATGAAGGTGTGATAAGGGGACATGGGACACAGGTGGATAGTAGCCTCCTCTTTGATAAAGACAGTGCCACACTAGACCTGTAATCTGGCTGTGTGGTATGTGTCATGACAACAGGTGTGTCATCTAGAGAAATATAGGTCAGTGTTCCCCTCTACTCATCACAATGCCCTGTGTGGTATGTACCTCACATGACAACTACAGCAGGTGGAAAGGCCACAGACATACCTCACAAAGGGTAATACTGGCCTCAAACAGATGCCCTATGCAGACTGACTCACAAAACCACATCTAGACTGTATTGCATCCCAGCCACACAGAGGTGACCTCTGCCGGACATACAGAGGTATGTCAGACCCATAGCTGGGTGACAACCACCATGGCAACATATCACAATCCCTCTGGGATACACACTCTAGGTCCCTAAACCTCATCAGATCACTAAACAGCACATGCTGGAGGGATAGGTTCCAATCTCAGAGATATGCCATACACTGGAATAGACCACCTAGCAATAGCAAACAAGGCTCCTCATTAGCAGTTGTCATAAATACCCCGATGATTGTTTGGGAGATTGGTAATACACCCCAGGAATCCCCTCTGTGGTTCTGGTTGACAGGGGCAAGAGAAATCAAAGTGCATGTGTGTCAAAGGCCAGGGTAGAATATGGCTAGGCTGCTGTAGGCCCTAGGGCCAATAGCATATTACCTACCTATGACACTATGCACTCACACATGTACTCAATGCAATAACTGCTATGTGAGGTTGAATAAGTGTAACGCTGAATGTGTGCAAGGTCTGTAAAGGTGTGATGGGTTAGTGTGAAGTTGTATCTGACATGGTAGTGTCTATCCTAGCTGGGAGGCCAGCAAAAGATGTGTATTGTACTGTTAGGCAGACATAGTAGTATGGCATACGATGTGATGTAGTTCCTTGTTGACGACCGTGGTGTCTCATTGTAGGCTAAAGCAATACATGTATGCTTACTGAGTGGTACTGCTGGTGAATCCAACTCCCATATGAACTGTAGTACTACCTGAAGCCGTAGACCTAAACAGCACAGTATGGTGTGTGTTCACATTGCTTGGAAACACTGTCTTGTGTGTTTCTTGTAGTCTGCACAGAGGACATAACTCAGGCATAAGGGTTTGTAAGTAGTGGCACACAGTACTGTATGGTACACAGGTAAAGCTCATCTGTGTTGGCATACAGTGGTGTGATGTATGTTTGTCTGGTGTGTATGTAATTATGCCTGTACCATGGCCACAATCATATGTGTGTTACAGGGTATACGTGTGTATCTAGCAACATATATACTCTGTTACAGCAGTATGCCACATATAGTAACAACTGTGCACATATGTTAGGCAGGGCTATGGCATCAACGACTAAGGTGGTTGAATGGTACTACTGTAACTGTACTTTACATTTATTGAAATGGATGACATCTCTGTTTGTGCATTGGTGTGATATATACCCCTGTGGTGAGGTTGTGCATTGTGCCACAAACAGTGTGCTGGTTACTGTTGTATAGTGGTTTGATATATAGAGTGTGCCAGGCACTGTTAGTTAGTTGTGGCCTGAGAACCAATAAGTGGTATTGAACGTGTGTATCTTCTGACAGACAAATGGATGTTATATATGTCAGTAAAGTGATATCTGTGGTTAAAGGTGCAAAGTGTGCCACAGGACTTGCTCACTCATATTGTTCATATCTCTTTCAGCCCGATGGCCCACAAATGTAACCCATCGTACACAGCAGCAGAGGAAGAGGAGATTCAGCAAAGCCTGGTGCAGCACTACACAATGCTGTTTTCCAGAAGCAGCCAGCACCAGCAGGAGCAGACTGCACTGTGGCAGGATCTTGCTCATCAAGTAAATGACATAGGCATACATAACTGGACATATGAGCAGGTACGCCATCACTGCAGTAATTTAATTAGACATGTCAAGTGGCATTCGTCTGATATCTAAGGACAACAGCTTGCCACAGGTGGTGGGGTTGCCATTCATCCCCCCCCCCTCACCAGAGTGGAGGAGCTGCTCCTAAGCATGGTGGCTCCTGGACAACAGCAACAATTCTCACTGGCATGTGTTCTCATGGAGGCCAGAGCCACCCAGCATGTTCACATGGAGCAAGCAGGTAACATGCCCTATCTGTAGACTACAGTTAACTGTATTGTTATAATATGTCTACATGAGATTTGTACTGTGTGTTTAGCAGTTGTGCTGCCTAGTGTTGTGCAATACTGACATTTGGAATATTATCTGTACACCTGTGACTGTTGACTGTTATTCTACTGTAGTTTAGCATACCCACAGTAGCAATGCCACAGTTGTGGCCACTGACGAACTCTCTCATATTCTCGTAGGTCCCTCTGGTTTGACAGCAGGGCAGACGATCGATGCTGGTGAGTGTGGTATAACTGCAATGTTGGTAATGAAATGTGCATGTCATAGGTGAGGTGTAGGCCATGTACACATAACACACCTATGCATAATGCATGTCGTGCATGTTAGCTGTAAGACGTTGCACAGCTCAGTAATGTCAGGAGCTGCCTCAATGACATGCAATACACAGAGCATCAGACACAGTTGTGGCAACACCATACTGCATATTGGATAGGCATAGATGCTACAGCTGTACACAACATAACACATTTATCATATGCAGTAGACATAAACATGCTACATATGGCGTTACCACACACCCGCTGTAAGGTCACACTTCAGTATCCCACATATCATCCACACACACATGATGTACCTCACGGGTAGAGGCCTATCATGGGGCTGTGCAACACTCTTCAACACATAACACAGTCATGTTAGGCAATGCTCCCTATTGGGCACCTCACACACCCATGTACAAAGTGGCTGTGTAATTGTGAACGTAACCACAGCACTGCAGTTCAGGTACAGCATGCTAGACGGTGGTCTGTCACACATTAGTAGCCGTGAGTGACCACAAGATGCATGATGATGCTGGCACATGGTACTACACCCCATCCAGTTACAATGACCACAGTACTACACATAGCAGTCATTCCTTTGCACCTCAATGTTGTGTCTGTGTGTGCAAACATATGCACCTATACACAATATGCATAGCATGTTGTGTTTGTGCTTACATATGCCAGTATACACAATATGCACAGCAGTCGCCATCTGTACAAAGTGTCACATATATGTCCTGGAATGCTATTGGGTGTATAGGTCACATGACACACATTGGATATGTGTGGTGTTTAATGTTGCAGTCATGTAGCATGCCATGTCATGGCTGGCAACCAACATATCTGCAATATGTCCCACACTCACCATAACCACTGTGCAATGGCCATGTCGAGCATTGGGATTCCTTCACGTCTACATGCACCACTCATCCTGTGTGTGTACATAGCATGCATGTGCTACACCTGTGCCCACTATTATCTGCTATGGACACAGACACTGTAATCAGACATGGAAATCTATGTGACACACAGATAACACATGCAGCCATGGTATGTATACCTGTGAGTGATGGTGCACAGGACATTGCAGAGCTGATAATACTTTCACAGCAATGTTGTGTCCATGTACACATTGTGTTCCAGGGTGTAGCCAATCACAGAACAACTACACGCATGCATCAAAGCCATGTATACTGTCATTAAATAGGGCCGTCTACACTTGCACTGCATGGTCTTGAGCAACACATATTCTGCATGCTGACACGTGTGAGGTTACTGTTTGCCTTGTGATACTGTCACCCACCTTCACCCACTATTGAGTATGTGTTGGATTGCTGGTGTGTGTGTGTGTGTGTGTGTGTGTGTGTGTGTGTGTGTGTGTGTGTGTGTGTGTGTGTGTATGTGCTGTAGTGAGGAGTGTATTTGTGTGCATGTGTGCATGTGTGCATGCGTGCATGTGTTCATGTGTGCATGCGTGCATGTGTGCATGTGTTCTTGTGTTCATGTGTGCATGTGTGCATGTGTTCATGTGTGCATGTGTTCATGTGTGCATGTGTGCCAACATCATGTACAGATTGTAAAGTGTGTTTCCTGTCTTCCTCTCACAGGTGCTGAGTTTGGGCTGGCTGAAAGCAGCAGGGAACCTGAAGTCACTGTCACAAAAAGTGGAGATGATGAGACATGCATTCTGGCACAGGAAGGTTTGACTGGGTCTGTTGTTGGTCTGCCAATTGACAGTACACAGCGTTCAATCCCATTTATGCACGCACTCATACTGCCAATACAGCCCACATCACCAATGGCCTTAGCCGAGATACAGCATACAGTTGGCATTGACCAGGAGAGTGTGGTACCCATGGCACTTGCATCCCCTCACAGCAGCCATAGCCGGATTCCTGGAACGGTATCACATAGGCGGATGTCTAGGGGTTCTCAGGGGAGCACCGCTGGTCATATTGCCCCTGGCAGACGTGCCCTTACAGGTCTTACAGCCTCCAGTATGTTCCGGGCTGTAATGCAGGCACAGGCACGTATGGAACGGTACACCAGACAGGGACTAAGGGCACAGAGGGCCCATTACACCACTATCAATGACAGCATCCGTGACCTTGCCGGTGCCATCTGGAATTACACTGAGGTCATTGACAGACATTGGGGGGAGACATTAGATGCCCTCTACAACATGTCTTCCATGAGCCAGGACCATGTGGGATGGTTGAGACGTCAACGTGGACGCATGCTGTCAACAGCTGGCAGTCATCACAGATGGCCCACAGATCACAGCTGCTCCCATAGTGGCAGTACCAGCCCCAACAATGCTGGGGCTGGCCTGTCCATTGACCATCCTAGTAGACCATGTGAACGTGGCTCTGGCCAGTCCCAGAAGGGACATGGGTCCAGTCGTCATACCTCTGTCTCTGATGATAGTACCCTGTCAGGGTTGGTACCCGATACTGTCCGTAGCACCCCTGCCAGGCACAGGTACCATGTCCATGGCCAGAGACAGTGATCTGTACAGCCTAGCAAGTACAGTCTGTGGCTGTCCCACAACCTCCCATATATGGCAGCCACATGGTGGAGCTGTGTGCATGCAGACACACACACATTAACCAAACAACTAGGGCTCACACACACACACACACACACACACACACACACACACACACACACACACACACACACACACACACACACACACACACACACTACATCAACATTGGCCCATGCACACACAGACATGTCAATTGGATGGGTCAATGTCGGGCTCTGGCAAACCAACAACACACCCTGTGCATATGATGACACCTGTGCCACCTCCTGTCATCTGTAACATTGATGCAGGAACAGGCTGACATGGTGCTGATGCACAGGGTGACATTATAGCAGTGTAGCAATATTAGCAAGTTGTCAACAGGAAAGTGTAATGAAATCCTTGTAGGTATATCAGAGCAGGCATTATGCATCAAAGCTCTGATTGTCAATGTAGCATTGTTTACACCAGTGTTAGGTCTGAGTATGTATTGTCCACCCATGTGCCACTTTGTTGAAGTGTAAAGTGTTGCCAGCATGTGTTAGTGAGTGGACAGTACGTGTGTGATGTGTGCAGTACAGATTAGCAGGTGTACATCTGTGAACATGGTGGGTGCGCACTGTCTGCATGTATGTGCATAGTGGACACATGGGACATGTGACATATCCTGTTGTACACATTGTTAACATCTCATAGTTGACGGCCAGTATGCATTCTACTACAGATATGTACTAACATGGGTACACATGTGTGTATGATATGGGTTGACACTATGCTGTGGGTGATACTGTTAATATCTGTCAATGATTTGCAGTCTGGTAGTATACACAACCTCAACAGCATGACTATAACCAATCACTAGATGATGTCCTGACAAATGACACACAGTTGTAGGGAACTCAGTAACAGTTGGATCCTTCCGGTACTATACTATAACAGTAACCAGTGGTATTGACCGCCACCCATTCCTGGGACCACACCTGTTTGGCATATAACCCTCTTAGGTACATGCAAACACACTAGGGATATGTCCATCCACATCTGGAAATGCATGCATTGGCCTACAATGCATTCCCTGGATGGGACACATATCCTACACAAGGGTATCATACAGACAGATACCTGTTGTCCGATACATGCTGTATAGCAGTAAGCCGACTATGACATATACCCTCACTCACACTACTCTATAGTAACTGTCATGGGTGTGTGTGGCACAGATGACCTTGGCCACAGATCACTACAGTGGCCAGCCTTGTCTCATACATACATATGTGACCTACGATCTGAGAAGCAGCGGCACAATCTGTCAAAGGTAACAAATGTATTCATGTAGTATGCAGGCTTCACACCTATGTACTGATTGAGGTCACATGTACACATATTTATTTGCCACGCAGATACCTGATGTGTGCAATGCACATAATGTATTAATCATGATATGTCATACCATAGTAAAAGCAAAACTCACACCACCTGTGGCACACACACACAGCAATTGGAGGATTCAAACCTCTTCCTAACTATATTTTGATATTGATGAGATATGCATTAACACGGCGCGCTATATGTTTTACTGTGTGGTCTCTGTTCTCCTGCTGTATTTGTAGGATGCTGACATCATCAGACTTTCCAAAGAGGAATGTACCTCTTTTAATGTGTTTTCCCAGTCTCCAAAAAGGGCACTCCACTCAAAAGAAATTGCACACATAGTCAGCGCTTGCAGGATTCAAATCCCTACTTAAGTATGTTATGATACTAAATAGATATGCATTAACATGGCATGTTATATGCTTTACTGGGTGGTTTCTCTTCTCCTGCTATATTTGTAGGATGCTGACATCATCAGACTGTCCAAAGAGGAATGTACCTCTTTTAATGTGTTTTCCCAATCTCCAAAAAGGGAACTCCTTTCAAATGAAATTGCACACATGCACACACACCCTCATCACACACTATCAAGCACTTGCAGGATTCAAACCCCTACCTAACTATGTTATGATACTAGAGAGATATGCATTAACACAGCACGCTATATGCGTTACTGGGTGCTTTTTTTTTCTTCTGCTATATTTGTAGGATGCTGACATCATCAGACTTTCCAAAGAGGAATGTACCTCTTTTAATGTGTTTTCCCAGTCTCCAAAAAGGGCACTCTTCTCAAAAGAAATTGAATACCTCCCCACACACTAGCAGCATTTGCCAGATTCAAACCCCAACATAGCTATGCTATGATACCAGAGAGACACGCATTAACAAGGCACGCTATATGCATTACTGGGTGGCTTCTCTTCTCCTGCTATATTTGTAGGATGCTGATATGATCAGACTTTCCAAAGAGGAATGTACCTCTTTTAATGTGTTTTCCCAGTCTCCAAAAAGGCACTCCTCTCAAAGAAAATCACACACATATACACACCCTGTCAGCATTTGCAGGATTTAAACCCCTACCTAACTATGCTGTGATACTAGAAAGATATGCATTTACACAGCATGCGACATGCTTTACTGTGTGGTTTCTTTTCTCCTGCTATATTTGTAGGATGCTGACATCATCAGACTGGACATGGTAATGTGTGTATACTTTGTTTTATGCAATTCCAGGAATGAGCCATGTGGGTCGGCAGGTGTCAACAGCTTGAACAGGACCCCATAATTCTTACCTTGTGTGATCTATCTGTGGACACATTGACATTTCTTCATATGTCAACACATATTTATGCACAGATTGTTGGTTTTGTGGATACGACATGTGTCTGGGATGTTGATAAAGGGCTATTCAAAGTCTATGTGGGACATGTGTAGCTCTGTTTAGTGATGTATGTCCTGGGTGGCTGCCTTGCAAACAGTCTAGCATGTTTGGGAACCATGATCTGCACATGAACATACCACAGTTGGTAGGGTTGTGTGTTTGTCAGCTTCCAATAGCTCTATTTATGACTTCAACCATGATGGACTCCATGAACTTGCAGATCAGACTTCATAGGCTTACTGGACTATACTTCCCATGGTGTGTTGTGCACCAACACTTCTGGGGAGTGCCATATGTTGCTGTAACACATTCAATGGTTCCAGATCCTGTGGCGGGGATGAGGCTCAACTGACTGTTCAGGTGCAGGGTCTGTTTGTTCTGTAGTTCATGCATGACACATATTGGGAAACAATGTAATCCAATTGCTGCCATGCTTTTGGCTTTGGGGGGAGCTGTTCAGCCATTCTACATGTGATATCTCCAGGCATGATGATAGGGACTATCGTCAGTGTTAGGTGGCTATGTATATATGGACCTGTCTGACAGGATTTCGGCATAGTCAGTCAGGTACAGTTGGCCCTGACTCAGGACATATATGAGTGTACATTGCTATTTATGACATAGCTGAAGGAGGTGTCATGATTCAGTCTGGACTCCTTCTCAGCTACTCTTTACAAAACACCAACAAACCTGAGCACTAATCCCTGTTATACTCTTTTACACACTTAACACCCTACTGATCCTTTGTGATCAGGCTACGGAGTATGTCATCATAATATCCTGGCATGTCCAGGAGTCGGTTTCCTGTGTACTCTCCAGTCCAGCTGGTGAATATTGGGATTTTGACACAATCTCACATCTGCCTCATGTACACAGACAGCCCTCTCCTCCTCCCAACAAACTCAGATATATGTGAGAGATGCATCTATATAGACATACAGGAGGCTGAGCTCTCTCGACCCATGACTGGCACAGCCTATCAGGTGGTAAAGTTAACCACACACACCACATATCAGTCTCACATAAACCTATAGCAGCAGCAATCAAAGCACATTATCACACATAAACATACTTGGAGGCTCTAAATAAACTCTGCCTAAGCAGCAGAGACCTCCAAAGCAGACACACAAACAACTGCTACCCCTCTACAATACCCACATATCACATAGTTCACAATGTCAGTGTGCCACACAGTCAGTGCCCTTTGGGCTAAACAATACTCCTAATACACTTGTAATAGGTGACACTTATTGTCAGACACACTGACATCCCACTCACCAGGCCAAACAAGGGAATAGTCACTTTGAGCTGTCTGTCGGGTGCCAGGATCCACCACATAACACATGCACTCTGGTCACTCCAAAGCAAGTACAGGACTGGCTCCATCATTGTCCATGTTGGTGCGTAAAACCTCAGACGTTCCTCCCTGGACCACATGTCATGATACATAGAGGAACTCTCTGATCATGTAGCCCAGGCCAGTATGACCATGACCTTGTCTAGCATCTTACACTCACCAAGTATGATGTCACAGTATACAGACAAACTTATCATGTTTAACAGTTGGCTAACATATTGGTGTCATTCAAAGGGGATCCAGTGTTCAAACAGCCTGGGTGACATGCTCGACATGCCACATAGTTGGGCTTATGGACAGGTTGCACCTGTCACCCTTGGACTTTTGAATACTGGCTAAAGCTCTTGCTACCACCATAGTGCCTTTTTTAAGCAGGGCTCAAAATACAAACCCACCTCCATAGACATTACAGAGTAAATGAAACTAAGGGTAATGCTGCTCAATACCAGATGTGTTACCCTCAAATTGCACCCACTCAGGACTCTCCTTAGTATGGAGAATAGCGATATCTGTGCACTAGCAGACGCCTGGTTCAGGCTCACAAATGCACACCAGCACTACCAGGTTATGTTTCATACCATGCTTTCTGACTACAAGACTCATGTTCAGTATATATTTGTCTGACGTACAGGCTAACACAGGGGGAATATGGTTGACCATGTTCGCAGATGACTGCAAACTACAGATTGCCATAATCAGCTCTCCAGCTGGCACATGCATGCTCAAACAGGGTCTCACAGAGATGGATGATTGGTGCCTGAGCCATGGCCTACAGCTAAATGCCATTAGTTGCATAGTCATCCCCTTTGGGAATAACAACATGCCCACATTACCACATAGGTAGTAATCCATTACATACGGTAGGAGTTGTTAGGGTTTGGGGCATGACTTGTTCAATGCTAATAAGCAGCCTGACAATCACACATTGCCAAAGTGGTTGGACAGACCTTCTATATAGCTCACCAGTATCAGACATATGCTTTCAGATCTAGATGGAGTGAGGGTCATTTGTGCCCCTATACTCATTACAACCATTAGCAGGATTTACAATGCCACATTTGGGATGTACCTTACCCGACATCTGCAGCAACTGTAAGGTAAGCCATAAAGTTCCTCACCAAGCAGATCTAGAGACTCCCCCTACCAAACTATTTTATGATCCCAGAGAACATTAAAAAGGCACGCTATATGCTTTACTGGGTGGTTTTTTTGCTATATTTGTAGGATGCTGACATCATCAGACTTTCCAAAGAGGAATGTACCTCTTTAATGTTTTTCCCAGTCTCCAAAAGGCACTCCTCTAAAAGGGAAAAACCACAAACACACCCTGTCAGTTTGCAGGATTCAAACCCCTACCTAACTATGTTTGATACTAGAAAGATATGCAACACAGCTTAATGTTTTTTACGGGTGGTTTTTCTCCTGCTATATTTGTAGGATGCTGACATCATCAGACTGGACATGGTAATGTGTGTACACTTTGTTTTATCCCAATTCCAGGAATGGCCATGTGGGGGCAGGTGTCAACAGCTTGAACAGGACCCCAAAATTTCCCTTACCTTGTGTGATCTATCTGTGGACACATTAAATTCATATGTCAACACATATTTATGCACAGATTGTTGGTTTTGTGGATACACATGTGTCTGGGATGTTGATAAAGGGCTATTCAAAGTCTATGTGGACATGTGTAGCTTTTCAGTGATGTATGTCCTGGGTGGCTGCCTTGCAAACAGTCTAGCATGTTTGGGAACCATGATCTGCACATGAACATACCACAGTTGGTAGGGTTGTGTTTTTGTCAGCTTCCAATAGCTCTGTTTATGACTTCAACCATGATGGACTCCATGGCCTTGCAGATCAGACTTCATAGGCTTACTGGACTATACTTCCCATGGTGTGTTGTGCACCAACACTTGCGGGGAGTGCCATATGTTGCTGTAACACATTCAATGGTTCCAGATCCTGTGGGGGTGAGGCTAAACGACTGTTCAGGTGCAGGGTCTGTTTGTTCTGTAGTTCATGCATGACACATATTGGGAAACAATGTAATCCAATTGCTGCCATGCTTCTGGCTTTGGGGAGCTGTTCACCATTCTACATGTGATATCTCCTGGTATGATGATAGGGACTATTGTCAGTGGGAGGTGGGTATGTATATATGGGCCTGTCTGACAGGATTCGGCTTTGTCAGTCAGGTACAGTTGGCCCTGAATCAGGACATATATGGGTGTACATTGCTATTTATGACATAGCTGAAGGAGGTGTCATGATTCAGTCTGGGCTCCTTCTCAGCTACTCTTTACAAAACACCAACAAACCTCAGCACTAATCCCTGTTATACTTTTTTACACACTTAACACCCTACTGATCCTTTGTGATCAGGCTACAGAGTATGTCATCATAATATCCTGGCATGTCCAGGGTGGGTTTGTGTACTCTCCAGTCCAGCTGGTGAATATTGGTTTTTGACACGATGTCGCATCTGCCTCATGTACACAGACAACCCCCCTCCTCCCAACAAACTCAGATATATGTGAGAGATGCACTATATAGACATACAGGAGGCTGAGCTCTCGACCCATGACTGGCACAGTCTATCAGGTGGTGAAGGTAACCACACACACCACATATCAGTCTCACATAAACCTATAGCACAGAAACAAACATTATCACACTAAACATATTTGGGAGGCTCAAAAAACTCTGCCTAAGCAGCAGAGACCTCCAAAGCAGACACACAAACAACTGCTACCCCACAAATACCCACATATCACATAGTTCACAATGTCAGTGTGCCACACAGTCACTGCCCTTGGGCTAAACAACACACCTAATACACTTGTAATAGGTGACATTTTTGTCAGACACACTGACATCCCACTCACCAGGCCAAACAAGGGAATAGTCACTTTGAGCTGTCTGTCGGGGGCCAGGATCCACCATAACACATGCACTCAGGTCACTCCAAAGCAAGTACAGGACTGGCTCCATCATTGTCCATGCTGGTGTAAACCTCAGACGTTCCTCCCTGGACCACATGACATGATACATAGAGGAACTCTCTGATCATGTAGCCCAGGCCAGTATGACCCTGACCTTGTCTAGCATCTTACACTCACCAAGTATGATGTCACAGTATACAGACAAACTATCAAATTTTTAAAAGTTGGCTAACATATTTGTCATTCAAAGGGGATCCAGTGTCTGTCAGCCTGGGTGACATGCTCACATGCCACATAGTCTATGGACAGCTTGCACCTGTCACCCTTGGACTTTTGAATACTGGCTAAAGCTCTTGCTACCACCATAGTGCCTTTTTTAAGCAGGGCTCAAAAGAAAACCCACCTCCATAGACATTACAGGTAAATGAAACTAAGGGTAATGCTGCTCAACACCAGATGTGTTACCCTCAAATTGCACCCACTCAGGACTCTCCTCAGTATGGAGAATAGCGATATCTGTGCACTAGCAGACGCCTGGTTCAGGCTCACAAATGCACACCAGCACTACCTGGTTATGTTTCATGCCATGCTTTCTGACTACAAGACTCAGAACGGACAACAAAAATAGGGAGAGTATCCATATACATCACAGATACACACACCTCCGGGTTAGTAGCGCTGCACAAAGCATCACAGACCATACATATGTAACTAACATTGTGCAAAACTGCCTTTCAGTTTGTTGCCTGCTACAGACCACCCTCCCAAACTCAGGAACCACACTCGGCTTTCCTGGGAACAATGGAGAATATGAAGGTCTCCCCAAAGACCATTATATTGGGTGACTTCAAATACCCAAACATTGACTGAGGATACTACTCAAGCCCCAACACCCTTGCCCAACAGTCGCTACTATTTCTAAACCCATATGCTATGGCACAACTAGTCACCACACCCACAAGTGGGGAAAACATATTGAACCTGATTATCACCAACATGGGGAATCTATGTTCCACACCAGTGATATACCCCTCATTGGTAAGGTCAGAACATACATTTATCTCACTGGACATCCATATCCCATCCCCACACCCATCCTGGGTAATCTTGGTGAACTTCTCATAAGCCAACGTCTCACTTCACCAAAGCAAGGTGGTATCCTTCAGAGACCCTGGGACAGTGGTAAATATGGCTCAGACTGCTGAATCCTTTACATACACATTCTATGGACACCTAGTGGACTGCATGGATTGTGCTATCCCGAATAACAACAGGACTCACTCCTCCAGTGGCAGGGCACCTGTGTGATAGACCCCAGCCATTAATAAGCTATACAATGACTGAGGAAGCTACTACATGATAGAGCACAATCCCAGACAGGGAAGGCATCTGTGATCTGTACTAGCAGAGAGCTACGATTACTAATGAATTTATCTAAGGGCCACCTCAAACGGACAATTGCACCAGACACGTAGGACAATCACAAGGCCTTCTTCAGTTATGTTAGGAACCTGGCTGGACACTCACTGATATGCTGTGAGTTACTGCATACTGCCTAAACATACCCTGAACCCACTGACATTGCCAACATGCTGGCAAACAGGTTCAGTGCAGATGTCTCCCCCCCAATCCCCCCTAAGGAGCAACTATCCATCCCAACAGAGTGTAACCTCCCTGACATCACAAATTAACAGGTGAGTGCTGCCCTCCCCAAAGTGGACAACACAGCATCAATGGGGCCAGACGGTGTCCCGGCCTGCATCTTACACGAGCTTCATGACAGACGTAACCCTCACATTACGTCACTGCTCAATATCGGAGTTACAACAGGATATGTACCCAAGGAATGGCATACAGCAACAGTGGTCCCACTTCACAGAGTTGGTGCCACAGTGGATCACAGACAATATCGCCCTGTAAGCCTAACTAGCCTGTTCTGCAAAGCTATAGAGCGTATTGTCATGGGACTCATACACAAAGACATCGGGAACCTAAAGACACTGTGTCCTACACATTTCAGCATTGTTGTGGGCAGATCTTGCCTCTTGAACCTGTTTGTATTCTTTAAACAGTTACCAGGTCCATTGACATAGGGACGGTTGTCTACAAAGCCTACCTGGACCTTGGAAAACCCTTCAACACAATACCCCACTCGGCCATTAAGCATAGGCTCACCAGCGTTGATATGGACACATATCTCACACAATGGATTGCTACCTGGATCAGGGATAGCACCCACATGGTCAGAATTGCAGGTGCCATGTCTGACTATACACCAGTTACACGTGGCATCCCACAAGGCTCAGTCCTGGGACCTCTCTTGTTCAGTATATATTTGTCTACGGCGACGTACCAGGCTAACACAGGGGAATATGGTTGACCATGTTCGTGATGACTGCAAACTGGAGTGCCATAATCAACTCTCCAGCTGGCACATGCATACCTGGAAACAGGGTCTCACAGAGATGGATGATTGGTGCCTGAGCCATGGCCTACAGCTAAATGCCGTGGAGTTGCGCGGTCATCCCCTTTGGGGAATAACAACATGCCCACACATTACCACATAGGTAGTGTAATCCATTACATACGGTAGGAGTTGTTAGGTTTGGGGCATGACTTGTTAAGTATTATGCCTTTGACAATCCCACATTGCCAAAGTGGTGGTGGACAGGACCTATCTATATAGCTCACCTTATCCCATATGCTTTCAGATCTAGATGGAGTGAGGTCATTATTCTTACTCTCGTTTCTAACCATGCTGGATTTACAGTACCACATTTGGGATGTACCCCTTACCCGACATCTACGCTTAACTGTAATAGCCATAAAAGTTCCTCACCAGCAGATCAAGACTCACGGATTCCCTGCACAGTTCGGATACAGTAACTCCAGCTCTACTCAGTCACTTACGCCTACTCGGATATGATGTGTCGGTGCCTGTTGTTCACGGAAATACCCAACCCAGGAGTACTGGACATGCTCCAACTCAGGATATCCGACTCCTGGGAGCTACACCTCCAGGGACATATACCTCAACACAGATGTTAATAGGACATGCTGGAGGGGACAGATTCTCATCCCAGAGGGTCCTCACTCCCGGATTTGGCAATACCCGGTTTAAGCAGAGCAGAGACACCCACTGACCACATTCAGGAGACATCTTGACAACTGGATGGGTGATGCGTATGTTTACCCCTGGGATATCTTCTGGGTCTCTGCTAGACAGAAACACTAACCTAAATAGCCCATGGGCTATCTTGTGTGATTTCTATTCACCCAGGCACAGTGTAGTAACCTGACAGGGTTGCGAAGCCAAACACACTGGCAGCTGAGCTTCAGCCACATGCCCTAGGGCAGATAGCCTGATGTCGATCTCTGAACCTATGATAATGTTCTGGATGCACAGTATTTTGTGCTGATACTGTTTGCAGGTCTCGTCTTCTTTCCCAGTTTCTATGAACAACTTAGGTATCTGCAGAACATATTTGATTATGACAGGGTTCCACTATATTATATATGTGTGTCTGTTGTCATATAACTTTGTATTGCTGGGTGGATTGCTGGATAGTGTAGAGGTTCCAGGGTTAACACATACAACTGCCAGATATGTGTGGCCTGCTGTACTCAGACATGGCCTAGAGATGTGTGAGCATGCCCAGTTCAGAGGAAGCTTTCCGTGTTTTGTTACTGACATTTTGTCTCATTTATTCAAGTGTGTGAGCATGCCAGTGTGACTTAACTTTCAGTATGTGCTATCTGAGTCCACTACATTTGTTGATATTGAACATGACCAATATTAGCTTTATTTATACTGTGTGTGTTGGAAGTCAGGTTCTATTCTTACTGCCCAGGACTCACCTTTGTGTCATAACTCGACAGAGGATTATGCTGTACTTGCAGGGTTTTCCATGAGGATACTTTGCATGAACATCAGCATTTCTTCATGCAGGCTGACCACTGCAATACTGTCATGGTTTTGGTTCAGTACTATAACTATAGTGCTGGTATCTTGGGTTTGAGCCCATCACTGCTTTATATTTTCATACTGAGCAGACCAGACTGCTTAGGGCCAGTAGAGCAGAAATATATGAGCATGTTGTTTTGTTCATTTGTATGCCCTGCTTGGACCGAGCGTCAGCATTGCTCAATATTCAGCAACATTGCTGGACTTTGCCCAATATTACTCAACAATGACCACAGTTGTGCTAGTTGGTGTGTGCGATTTTATTTGCATATACTGAATGGTGGTAAATGCAGTTTAGCACTGCTTTATATTGCTTAACACATGGCAATCATGCCTCAGGTGATGCTGCAGGGCTGCCTATGTTGGATGCATATACACTCCCCTACATGTTTGAAAGCTTAGTGAGTGTCAACTTAGGCATCCTTTACTATATGTGCGAGTCAGAGAGAGGTATCATTTTCAGTTCCTACTGAGCCAGTGTATATTACTTTATCGTTGCCTCTTTGCCAAGGCCAAAGCATACTGAGCCGCCTCCTTCTACTACGAGGCAGGCTCAGGTTGTTCCTCCTCGAGGAGTCTCGCTCTGCCTGTGATAGCCTTGATAATGGTGGGGCTGTTTGGCCCCAGACCTATGCTGGTCCTGCTGCAGCTGTTTTAGCAGGATCATATTATGTAACATAGCACAGACCATGACAATTTGGGTCATGTGGTTGGTAGTACTGCAAAGTCCACCAGATGTGTCCAGACACCAGAACCGTGACTTGAGCAGCCCAAACACATGCTCCAGTACATTTTGTGTTTATGCGTGTGCCTCATTGTAGCATTCCTGTTCAGGTGTGTGTCGTTTTCTGATGGGTGTCATCAGCAGCCGCGACTCCAGTGCATAGCCAGCATCCCCACTGAGGTAACCATGTGGGATGTCCCCATTGAAAAGTAATGCCAATTTTGGCTTCGTCAGATACCAGATATGGAAATCATGGTAGCTTCAGGGCGGCCAGCCGGGTATTATGCCTGGGCATCACACATGACCTGGCGGTTGATGGAGGGAAGCCTTGTGATTTGAAGTAGACTCTACCAGCTCACCGGCTGGTGCTTTGTCACATATGTGTGTGTGCAGTCTATTCGCCCACTACCTCAGGAGTATTCAACTATTTGCTGGAAGAGGCATATTGCTGGCCAATACCTCACGAAATTTGGGGAAATATACATGATCACCGACATGTGCTGACATGGCATCCAGGAACTGGTGCGGTACCTGAATGCTGATTAACGCAATGATATCCCATCATATAAATGTCCACAAACAGTAGAAATTTGGAAAAAACACCACGAAACGAAACTGGATCTAAAACCACACGTAATTTAATGTTGCAAAGTTGCTGAGTTTACAGTGGAAAGGGTACCAGTACTTAAAACAGAATGCACGTTTTCAAGCTTGAACAAATAGGTAAAATAGAAATAGGGATGTCAGAGCAAGATAAGCGTAATATCCAGTTTTAGTAAACAAATAACCCTCAAAACAAAGAGTTCTCATATATGTTAAAGCTTTTCATTACGGGTTATATCCGAACATCTTCGAACAACCTTCTCCAAATTGTTGCACTTAAATAGTTACTTCCTTCAGTCCTGTCCTATCAGGAAGAAGATTACAATCAACTTTTAGTCGATCAAAACTCAAGTTATACTTTTATAAAGTTTGTGTGTAAATCCAGTATAATAATTAATAACATTAAATTACGTGTGGTTTTAGATCCAGTTTCGGAGCTGTGGTGTTTTTTCAAATTTCTACTGTTTGTGGACGTTTATTGGTGTTTGCTAGTCATTTAGTGGAAACACCGACGCACCGGAAGTATGGACGACTCTACACTCAGCGAGGTAACCTCACTCAGCTGCTAGAATTGATGAACCAGCGACTGGATAAACTAACGGCTAAAGTGGACCAAGTTACACAGCAGCAGGAGCTAGGGCCTGATTACAACTGCACACATAAGAGGAACAGCATTAATAATGCAAACGGAGGACAGAGCAAGGGGCCAGTTCAAAGCACACAACCGTTCGTAGGCCAGAGGTGTCAACCAGGGGAAGCTGATGGAGAACCCCACCGTACTTCATCTTTGGATGGGAACTACCAGCTAACAAACACATGAGATACACAGGTTGGCCATAATTTTGATATTTCTGTTTGGCTCAACAAAGAGTTAACTTTAGATGAACGTTTATACAATGAAAATGAAAATGTTGAAAATAATGACCAAAGTGAAGAACTTTGAAGAAAAGCTGAAACAGTTTGATTGAAAATTATTTAAAGTTAAAACTACAGTTAGAGGTTAACTACCTGAATAAATGTATTAAAGAGTCCTAAGGGTTTTAAGGCACTGTATTTACCCAACTGGGTTGGAGGTTCCCAGTTCACAAGGAACTTGTGAACCTTTGCAATAAACAAAAGGTCTAGAACTTTTAACAGTGATGGTTAAACATTACGAAAGTTTCAATTAAAAGAGGTTATTGAAGAAACAAGAATACTGGAAGGAGCTATTAAAACAGACAGTTTGTTTTCCACAGTGCAATATAAGTTTTAACAGGTCTTTTGTCACTATAGCCCCACCAACTGAAAACTGAGAACAGTGAAGGTTGGTAAACTCAGAAGGAATTTAAAGGGAGGCATATAGAAGGCGGTTATGCATGCTCGAAAACCACCTGTTTCTCATTACCAAAACAGCACGTGAGAGAGTGACGAGGAAGTCACAATCGGCAGGTGGTGAAGGAAACAATGGACAAGTGAACAAATGGCAGGAACATTCCAGTAATAAACCCGGAGAGCGGAACTAATAGTTCACAAGCATTAGCCAGGATTTACCTTTGGGGGTAAATGAGATGGCTAGTGAAAATACTGTGTGCTTGGAGTTACTTGCGCCCTAAATGCCCACTGGTAGCTATGAGCAACTTCACGAGGACTCAAATGGATATAACCAACAACAACAACAACAGTGAAAAAACTACAAGGGGAGGGGGGGACCTGTGAACAACTGAACACCGAACCCCCAATACCAACCACAAAGGAGGTACAACCTTGGATGGGAACTACCAGCTAACAAACACATGAGATACACAGGTTGGCCATAATTTTGATATTTCTGTTTGGCTCAACAAAGAGTTAACTTTAGATGAACGTTTATACAATGAAAATGAAAATGTTGAAAATAATGACCAAAGTGAAGAACTTTTAGAAGAAAAACTGAAACAGTTTGATTGAAAATTATTTAAAGTTAAAAAACTACAGTTAGAGGTTAACTACCTGAATAAATGTATTAAAGAGAAAGTGGTCCCTAAGGGTTTAAGGCACTGTATTTACCCAACTGGGTTAACGGAAGGTTCCCAGTTCCACAAGGAACTTGTAGACCTTTTTAATAAACAAGGTCTAGAACTTTTAACAGTGATGGTTAAACATTACGAAGTTTCAATTAAAGAGGTTATTGAAGAAACAAGAATACTGGAAGGGGCTATTAAAACAGACAGTTTGTTTCCCCAGTACCAATATGATTTTAACAGGTCTTTTGTCACTATAGCCCACCAACTGGAAAAACTGAGAACAGTGAAGGTTGGTAAACTCCAGAGGGATTTAAAGGCATATAGAGACGGTTATGCATATCGAAAACCACCTGTTTCTCATTACCAAAACAACGTGAGGAGAGTGACACGAGGGCGTCACAATCAAACAGGTGGTGAAGGGGAAACAATGGACAGGCGAACAAATGGCAGGAACATTCCAGTAATAAACCCAGACGGAACTAATAGTTCTAGCTTTATTAACCAGGATTTACCTTTGGGGGTAAATGAGATGGCTAGTGAAAATACTGTGTACTTGGGTGCACGCCCTAAGTACACTGGTAACTTTAACCAGAACAACTGCGAGGACTCAAATGGATATAACCAACAACAACAACAACAGTGAAAAAACTACAAGGGGAGGGGGGGACCTGTGAACAACTGAACACCGAACCCCCAATACCAACCACAAAGGAGGTACAACACTCACAGCAACGCGAATTAGAACTTACCCCATACAACTTGGTTTTAAATAAAGAGGGTGACTTTACAATCTTTAACTACACTGCCTTTACCCTTGAGCCTGAACTGGTGGAATTACTAGCAAAAGGTTTTACCTTTATTCCAACTGACAGATGTAACTTAGCGGAACTTCTTATTGACTTTAAACTATTTATCTGCAAACTAAATTTGACTGTGTTACTTGGTAATTCATCTTACAGTAACAACAAACTAAAAGTGGCTAGCACTTACAACCCACCGACACACCCTATTATTGGGCTTTTTGAACACTTATGTGAAAATGAGTTAAGGGAGGTAGTTTATAACTTTAACAGACATGCAAAGGAAGGAAACATTACAACTAAAGAAAAACAATTGTTAACATCATTTTGTAAACTGCCTATTAGATCTATGAAACCAAACAAAGGAGGGGGCTTAGTAGTTATGTATAGGGACCATTATATTAAGAAAATGTCTCTACTTTTAGAGAAAGACACCTACGAAGAGGTGAGCACTAACGAAATGAATGGGGCATACAACAGGATTAGGATGTTTTTAAATGACCTTTTCATAGATGGACTGATTGACAGTCAAATGGCCCACTACTTGACTTTACTAGCACCCAAGACACCTCAACTATTTGGTATACCTAAGACCCACAAAAGTATACGGGACCCCCCATTTAGAGCACTGGTTGATGGTAGACAATCTATTACCTACCCATGTGCGAAATTAGCGGACTCGATTTTGAACATATATGTTAAGGGTGAGAGTCAAATTTGCAAGGACTCGTGGTCCTTTTTAGAGGAAATCAACACAGTACAGTTCCAGGAGAAGAATACCTTCCTTACAGTTGATGTTTGTGACCTTTATTCCAGTATACCTCATAATATAGGAGTGGAATGGGTGGTAGAACACATGAGATCTAAAGGGGCTTTGGACAATGAGATTTTATTAGTTGAACAACTATTGGATATTATTTTACAGAACAACTACTTTCGATTTAACAACAAACTGTACTTGCAAAAGATTGGGGTAGCCATGGGGACACCAGTGGGTGCAAGTTTTGCCAACCTTGTCATGGCACATTGGGAGACTAGGTTTATTTTTAACAACCCTCATTTCAAGGTATTAAAGGTTTATAAGAGGTTTTTGGATGATATCTTTATGATGCTGGAGGGTGACCAACAAGTTGCTGAAGAACTAGTAGATTTTTTCAACCAGACAACCTCTTTTTTGAAATTTACCCAAAACTACCAAGAGAACAGGATAAACCTTTTAGATATTGACCTAGAGAAAGACAAGACTAACAGGGGTTACACTGCTAGGATTTATAGAAAAAGTACTTTCTCAAACTCCTTCTTACACTTTACTAGTGAACACCCAATACACCAGAAAAAATCGGTAGTTAAAGGTCAACTGGTGAGAGCTGCCAGGATGGTGACTACTGAGGAGGAGTTTGAGAAAGAAACCAAACTTTTGTTTGATATGTTTTTACATAGAGGTTATCCTGTTAAATTCTTGGATGGTATTTTTGAGGAGGTTACTAGGAAAAGGGTAGAAGGTATATATAAACCAATTTTGGACCTCCACTTTTTAAATGAGGAAAGTGGAAAACACAATGGACCAGGCTCTAGGGTTGACACAACGAGGAAATTGAAGGGTGACGATATTACAAGGACAGAACTAACCCTACAAGAAAGTAATACTAAGAATAAGTACCAACTGGCTTTTATTTTAACATACACCGTGTATAGGACATACAGAAAGTGGTTAGAAAATGTTGGTTTTATTTATCCTTAAACAAGGAAATTTTTGACGAAATAGGAGAGTACCCTTGTATTAGTTTCAGGAGAGGATTAAACTTAAAACAACTTCTTGAAAGGAGTCAGGATAGAACAAGGAAGGAGGGAGAAGGGGGTACCCGTAAGTGTGGCCACTGCAACCAATGCGCACATATCATGTGTAGCAATAAATTTAAGATTAGAGATGAGACTTTTTTTACTAAGTACACTTATAATTGTAACACAAGAAGTGTGGTTTATCTTGCTGAATGCCAGGTTTGTCAGGCATTTTACATGGGTAAGACAGACCGTAGACTTAAGGATCGGATTTATGAACACGTATACGCTATCAGTAAGAAGAACCCTAATAACGCATTAGCAAACCATTGTGAACTAAAAGAAGGTCATTATTTTAAATTTAGGGTTATATCACAGACTAGGCAGAACATGGAAAATAGGTGTGGGGTTAACGACGGCTTAGTGAAATTGCTATTGGAAAGGAATGAACTGAATTGGCAACTAAGATTAAATGCACATATGGAACCAGGGTTAAATGAATCTTGTAGTATTGCATGCATTTTAAAATTAAAAAGTTTATATAGGTAGTATAGTAACATTTTAAATGAAGACTTAGAGTAACACTAGTTTCTACGTTAAGATTCAAACATAATATACAGGTTTGTATATATGTTTTTATAAATAATAATACACTTACATATACACATGTACTTTATACATATTTTTTGTACATACATAGAGATACACATATATACATACCTTTTTATTTATATATATATAGATTTACATATATTTTTTATATACATATTTTTAATACACGTCATATACATCTTCCATGCATGGGGGTATTTAACAGGAGTGTTTTTAATTATTGGGTTAAAAAAACCTTTTAAGTAAATGTTACATTCAAACACTAGGGGGAACCGTTGGTTACTTTAGGGAGAAGACATAATAATAACACCTTAATCGATCTAACACAAATATTTTTATTTATACCTTTTTTATGTTCCTTTGTATTTTAGGATAGTACTGTTACCCAAACGCAAAGGAGAGAACTGGGTGTGCATCATATATTTCACATGTACTAACTACTTGTACTACATAGGAACATTTGCGTGGAAAGAAAGAAGTTTGAAAATTGACATGTTTATCTGTTTAGAAAGGGTACTGACTATTTATATTAGTGGACTGAGTAATTACAGAAAACATAGAAAATGGACATTTAAATTAACTCAATGTGTATTAATTATTATACTGGATTTACACACAAACTTTTTTATATATAAAAAAGTATTAACTTTGAGTTTTGATCGACTAAAAGTTGATTGTAACTTCTTCCTGATAGGACAGGACTGAAGGAAGTAACTATTTAAGTGCAACAACAATTTGAGAAGGTTGTCTGAAGAAGTTCGGGTATAACCCGAACAAAAAGCGCTTAACATATATGAGAACTTTGTTTTTGGAGGGTTATTTTGTTTACTAAAACTGGATATTGGGCGTTTAACTTGCTCTGACATCCCTATTAATATTTTTACCTTTATTTGTTCGCTTGGAAAACGTGCACTTGTTTTGGGTACTGGTGTACCCTTCACTGTAAACTCAGCAACTTTGCAACATTAAATTATGTGTGGTTTTAGATCCAGTTTTGGAGCTGTGGTATTTTTTCAAATATCCCCATCATATCACCAGTTGGTCTCTGGAAGGTACCTGTTGCTAATATTCTTAGGCCAACACATACCTTGGTTTCCACTGGGATGGGTTCCCCTCTGTTGGTTCTGTGTGTGAGGCATGGCCTGCACAGCTCAACAATTTGCTGCTAGAGGTCTCTGTCCACTCTATAGTGCTCCACTATCTCCAGCTCATGTAGCCCCTGGTAGGTTACCCTGGGCCTGTACACTCTTCTCCATCTCCTCACTGTGAGTTGTCCAGCAGCATTCGCATTGTCACCACCCTCAGCATGTTGCATATGTCACCTTATAACAGCAATGGCAGCCCCTAACATTTCTTTGTCTCAGTAAAGCTTTTTCTGTTTTCACTTCTATTAGCTTACTGCAGTGTTGCAGTGTCTCTTGTGAAAAACATAATGGACTGTTGTTTGCAGAGTTTTAAGTGCTGGGCTGGGCTGTGCTAGTGTACTGCCTGTGTAATTGCCTGATTCTGCATGTTTTCACCTGCTAGCTCTGCTAGTACTCCCTGGTAGCTTCCTACTATTTGTTGTGCTTCCTTTTTCCTTTCTGTTTCCTCGGGGGGCAGCGCCGCGCACACAAGCGCAAACACGCTCACAGCAGCTCACACGTACGCACACATGCTTACACAGACTAAAACTTGCTTATTCTTGTTAAATTGCGTGCACACCAGCACAAACGTGCTTACAACTCTTTACTCAGCCTTATACATGCTTACTCCGGCTTAAACGCGCGCACTCACGCTTACACATGCACACACTGTCTTACTCGGGTTTACAGGCACTCATACACGTGCATACACACTCAGCAAGAAACTTTAGTGTTATCCACGGCATACACCTTCAATTTCTTGCCTTTACCTAGCCTACCTGTTGACACACCTCTTTCAATGATGTGTAACTGACAGCTGACACATGCTACTCTGCTCCAATGAGCTTCACTTCTTTCATACATACCCCACTTCTGATGTCACCTATCTTCTACTCTGTTACTCCCCTTATCCTACTCCTACACTCCACTGACTGTGCTCGTTTGCTATGTAAACTTGTGATTCACTATCCCAACCCTCCTTTGCATAGGATTGCCTACTAATGCTTGGTTACATCTCTTAGACTGAGCTTCCCCCCTTAGCAACCTCTGCTCGGTGGACATGTTATCTTCAGCCTGCCATTCACTTGCATTGTAAATTCATATTAGCAATAAAATCCACATTTGTGGATCTTAATTATTGATTTTCTGCTTTTTAGGGCACAGCGGATTTGCGAGGCGCTGCGCTATGCTTAAACCCCGGAGATTGGGATAAAAAAAAAAAGTTATTTTATTTCTATTTTGCATCACGTAACATTGCCAATGGCCATATTTATGGCCATTGGCATGCTTCCTCCTGTAAATGCATCCTTTTTTGGAGCTGTCACGGCTCCGTTTTGCTATTTGCAGAACTGTACTCAGTTGTCAACTGAGTCCATTTCTGCAAATAACACTTCTCCTACTCGGACAGGTTCGGGTTTCCTGGATCACAAATTTACCTCATTTGCATAGCTTTCACCTGCAAATGAGGTAGTTTGCATATCCCAGCCCTGTTCTTGTAGGGCTAGTTTTGAGAGCTCTGTTGCACGCCCCTACCGGCTGTTCCTGGATCGCTCGGCAGACATGTTGGCTGCATGGAGTCTTACTCTATTCTTAGACTCCGTGCAAGCCTTCGTGAATCTGGCCCACTGTGTTTACTGTGACTTATAAAATTCAGTTTAAGACCTAGAACCTGAAGAATACTACCACTTTAAAAATAGTTTGTGCTGGAGTTTGCCATTTATACTTTTTTCATAACCCCTATGGTTCCAGAGATATGAACATTTGTTTGAAATGTGAGGACAACATTTAATTCTGTCAACAGGTTTAGGCTCTGCCCATTGGAAGTTACAGTGCAAACTTCCAGATCTCCATTGGAATGAATGAGTTAATTATCAGTGCTTATTATGATCTATCTATACCCCTTCTTAGAGGTTCATAGGTAAGTACTATGCTAGCTGCACTTGTGAGCCATTTTAAGGCTAGTCAGTTTCTTTTTTTGTGATTAAAATAACCTACCCCATTTGGTTCTATATTGGCCTTACCCATTCCATGGTCAATAATTATACATTACCCTAATGAGAATAACTGGGATCATACCATGGATAATTTGAAGGGGGTCCATGCATAGGAGGTATACGTTGTCCATTAGCAGTACGGATGGCAGTCCTGGGGTACATTTTCTGATACCCATCTTTAGATCTAAGTTGAGCTTGAAAATGGACAAGGATGAACTTTGTTTTATGTGAATTGGGAGTAATAACACCTGTCCCTCTAAACCTTTCTGTTGATGTTGCAGAAAAGGCTTAGATCCCTAGACTGAGTATTTCTGTTGTCATTTGATTTGCTGATATGCAATAAATCCATCAGTAATGGGTCAGGGGATGCCTTGTATGCCATATATAAGTCACCTTTTAGCAGTCTGTAGGATTCTGAGTATAGTGATAGGGCTTTGTATCGTTCCATGAAGGACATGTTGTTTAGGCCCTGTATCCTTTTAGTAATGTACTGAAGGATTCCAGTAATTGCATGTCTCTGCTCAGGCACATGCCAAAGGGGCATTATATTCAATGTCTCGCCTAATGAGGAGTAAAGAGAACACATCCCTCGCTCTAGACACAATACCTTCATTTATAACCTCTGCAGTATAGGTTATATATAATAATAATATAGGCTTTGTTACAGCAACAGACACATGTTGGTCAAATGCTAAGTCGCTATCTACATAAGTTCCCAAATCCTGAGCAACTGGATGGTGCAATCGTGCAGTAGTAGCATTGTCGCCTCACAGCAAGAGGTTCTCTGGTTCAAGTCTCAGCTGGAATGCCTTCTGTGTGGAGTCTGCATGTCCTCCATGCGTTTGCGTGGGTTTTCTTTGGATACTTCGGTTTCCTCCCACATTGCAAAGACATGCATCTGGAACATTTCTACCCAGGCCTCCACTGAAAATTGGCTTTGTTCCAAGTCAGACTTTCCCTGTAAACAAATGTTAAATAAATAAAAAAAGCTGGGTCAAATATTAGGGGTGTATTCTCAATGAAGTAGTTCCCCTGGGGTAGATTACTTTGTAAATGATACAATAATGCATTTTGGCATTTAGTTTCAGTCCATGACTGTGACACCATTTATTTATTTGAAACAAACCTTCCTACAGGATGGTTAAGTAATTTGGGGATTTAATGGTTGCTCCTAGCTTGCAGTCATCTGCAAACTTAGTCAGCCAGAGCCCTTTTCTACTAAGTTTTACTTCAGAAAAGTAGATGCCAAACAGGAGAGGTTTTAGCACAGAACCCTGGGGGACATGACTGGTGACTGCTCTCTTTGTGGAGGTAACTCCCCCTATTTTGATTATCTGAGTCATACCTGTGAGCCAGTTGGCAGTCTAGTAGGTGACACAGGGGTTTATTCCCAGTTTATTTAGCTTTTCTACTATGCCTGTATGGGAAATTGTGTTAAAAGCTTTGGCCAGTTGAGGTATGCAATGTGTACCATTTTGTCTTCATACATTGCTTTTGTGATCTTTACATAAATATCTGCCATGCTGAGTAAGCATAACCTGTCCTTTACAAATCCAAACTTAGACAGTTGCAATGCTTGGAAGTTCCCTGTATCTTGATTGATTAATTCCATGATATATTTCTATGGCTTTAAATATGAGACTGATCAGACTTATGGGTTGTAATTTCCTGATTCTGTGGAAGGTTCTTCCTTATGCAGGTGAATGGCTGTAGCTGTTTTCAATTCACTTGGTACAAAACCTGTATAGAGGCTGACATCAAATCGCATTGTCAGTGATGTGGCTAAATCATGCTACATGCTGTATGAGATGCATCCAGGAATATTGTCAGGACACATTGGCGCAGTGTTTTTAGCTTTTGATAGTGCTTTTAGTACATGGTCTTGTATGATAGGTGGAGGCAAGCCAGTTTCAAGTATATATTGAGGGACAGAAGGAAGAAAGAAAAGGATAAACTTATTTTGTCTCTTTAATCCAAGCATCTCTACTGTTTAGTTTCCCTATGCCTGGAAAACAGCTATTGTAATGTCATTATAGAAGGCTGGCCTAACCATAGACCCTGGTAACGATAGACCTATTAGTTTCACCAGCCTCATATGTAAAGCTATGGAATGTATTATCTCAGACTTCATTAGTTTGCACAATGAAAATCTCTTAATCTAGGACTGCAACAATTTGGCTTTGCCAAGAAGGTCCTGTTTCTTTAACCTCATTAATTTCTTTGAAAACGTAACTGAAGCAGTGAATAGTGGTTTTGTAGTGCTTATAGCATGTCTAAACTTGGTCAAGGCTTTTGACACTATTCTTCATATAGGCACTATTGACTGACTTGTAAATCAGAGTATAATTATCTGTATTGTGCAGTGAATAGCTAACTGGTTGCCTGACAGTACTCATGTGGTTAGCATCACAGGTGCCATTTCTGAAAGCAAAAAAAGTTACCAGTGTTGTACCTTAGGGTTCAGTTTTTAGCCCTTTCCTATTCGGCATATATTTCTCAGACCTTCAGGCCAGCAGTCCTGGCCTATGGTTAATTAAGCTTGCAGACAAATGTAAACTGGGTTTTGTTATTAGATCTTCAGTTGACTCACAATTGCTCCACCACAGGTAAGATCATGCTGACAATTACTCAAGAACAACGGTCGTAAATTAAATGTAAAAAATGCAGCATGGCTCATTTTGGTAAACAAAACAGTTTTATTTACCATATAGGCAATGCACCCCTCCAATCAGACACTGTTGCAAAGAATCTAGACACTCTTGTTGGCAATTCCTTATCATTTAATCATTATGTTTCCACAGTAGTTTGGAAAGCCTTTTATCTGACCAAGCTAATATTCAGAGGCATCCCCACTAGACCAGAGAAATTCCCCTTAATTCCCATTTTCTTCTGTCCTATCACATCCATCATTGAATAAAATATAACTTTTGGCATGTATTTGTCTAAACATGTCACACAACTTGAGAGAACACAGAGGCTCATAACTAAAAAGATCTGTGACCTCAAAAATGTTAGGTGTCAGAAGAGACTGGCAGCCCTTTCTCTGTACGCAGTCTCTTACAGACTTCTTCATGGAGAGCTGTGTCTAGCCTTTCAAACCCTGAAGGATTCAACCCTATTTGATTGCCTATTCCTTCACAGGACTAATGGTATATCAAATACTTGGTTAAAGGAACTAAACCTTCATCAGCAAATAAATAAGACATGTTGCTGTGATCGATTCACATCCCAACACATCCCTCAACTCTGGAACAAACTTCCACTACATGGCAAGCAGAGTAGCATCCTTACCACCTCCTAGGTAAACCTAGATAATAGATGAGCAGTCTCAATTTCTTCCACAATCTGTCTTGGCTTACCCTTCTTGAAGCTTTTGAACTTTTGAAAGGGACTTTTTGGCTAGGCTTGAAATAGTCTGTAGACTGATTGCCTAGTACTTACCTATGAACCTATAGATTTCAAGTAACTTTATTTCCTCATCTGTTACTTTGCATTCAATTCCTTTTGCAATTTAAATGCCCTGTTGATCACTTAATCACTTGATGGTCACTCTGATCTTTCATTAACTACTCTATTAGTGTTGTTAATGTCCTCATCATCAGCTGATACAAAAATTTCATGCAGTACTGAAATCTCTCCAAACTCCAAACTCAGAGAACTCTTTAAACCAAACTCCTGTCTGATTCCAAGTGCCCCTCCCATACCCCATCTCAGCTGACCCCTCTATAGTAGACTTTACTTTTTGATGTCATATTGGTTGAGCTAATTTAAGACATTTCACTAAAAAAAAAGTATGTTAACAGGTTATCTTAGAAAAGCAGACTTAAGCAAATGAACATCTGTAGTATATTTTATAGAAGAGGGAAAGATTCTGTTTAGCATTGAGAATGATTGTAGATGAGGAAATGGATGTTGTTCTGAAATTAAAATTAAAAGAACAATCTCCCGGAATAAGACATACTAGATCTGTGAAGAGGGATACATTTATTACTGAGTGTATTCCTAAGTTGCGGAAAGGATTGACATTGAAAAAGAGAGAATCTTTCATTTAACATTTGTCTACCAGGAAACTCCGACTTGGAACAAAACCAATTTTCAGCAGAGACCCAGGGAGAAACATTCCAGATGCATGTCTTTTTAACATAGGAGGAAACTGGAGCACCCAGAAGAACCCCGCACGAATGCAGGGAGGACATGCAGACTCCACACAGAAGGCACCCCAGCATCAAACCAGAGAACCTCTTGCTGTGATGTGACAGCGCTACCGCTGCACCACTGCACTGTCCAAATCTGACTCATTGAATAAGTTTAAAAAGCAGCTTAATGTTTATATAAGGGATAATAAATATAAATATAATATGAAGGAAACTGCTATATTAACGGTCTAACAGACAATTAGCAGCAAGGTATTAAATAGCTCCTAAACAGACAGTTAGCAGCTAAGTATTAAATAGCTCCTAAGTATCACCTATAGTTAAAAAAGGCCCATGGTTTGAATTCCTTACCATTCTTTCTTTAGCTGTTTTTAGGTCTAATGGTATGTTTCCACACATAAGGAGATTCACGTCTCCTGCCATAATATAGGCAAGATACTCTTTTACTCTGCATTCCTGCTTCCTTTAAACTAAATGAATATTTGTTTTTCATTTCATAAGGATTCAGCATTAGTAAATATGGAGTTTTCATTTGGACTTTATCACAGGGCACATGGGGATCTGATATCTTTTTTTTGCTAAACTCCAACTTTTCCTAAAACAATGTAGGTTTCCACCATTTCCAAATAAAATACATCATCATATATTTAATTGTTCTCAAAATGTGACTCAGAGTATCTGTTGAAAAGGACTACATGATCTAAAGCAGCTGATGGTAAATATCTATTGCCTTAGACAAACTCCCCATGAATAAACTTTTTTACTAATTTCAGTTATCCATATGTAAATTATCTGACATCCACTTCCAGTGGGAAGCATGCCCAATGTTTCATTTTTTAAAATGTAAATTCCCTTGGGATAAAAATGTTAACCTGCCTACCAGAGGCTCCCATGTCTTTGATCTCATCCTCAAAAATACGACCCCCTCCTAAGCACATACTTTTGTATTATTATCCTTTATTGGGGACTACAAAACTGTGATTTTTTTCCTTTAAATCTATGGTACTTCCTCTACAAATACCTTGATGGTTTTGATATTCTCAAAAGCTAACCTTTTATAACTACTAGATGCCTGAATCATATTCTGCTATAACCCTCTCCTGAGTGAACTCATTGGCAGACTTGCCCCTTCCTATTCTAATGTCTACATATACTTGAATAGTTGTATCAATAAGGCAGCCCATATCTGCCCTAAATATGCTGGCACATTTAAAAACAAATGCTTGTGGTTGAATTGCTATGCAAACCATTATTCAAGAAGTTACACAAATTGCTTAAGGTTTATAATAAATCTAAGGGTCTATATCACATTGTCGAATAACAATTAAGTGAACACCTCTTCATCAAACAACTATTCGGCGAACGTACAATTCATTGAATGAACTTTTCAGTGAAAAGTTTCCTAGGTCAAACTGATGGTTGGCCACAATCTGGAATTTGCCCTTTTCCTCACTGTAGAGCAGTCTTGGAGTTGGTATATTTAGGTAGAGTAGTGTGGGAGGCACAGCAGCCCACATTGAGGACTGTGGGGGGCTAAGCCCCCATCTGCATAAGTGTTACATTTTATGATTTTGTTTACAGTCACAAGGGCGGACTACTATCAGTTTGCCCTAGGAAACCTTTTGCTGAAAAGTTTGTTCGATGAATAGTATGTTCACTGAATAGTTGTTTGACGAAGAGACATTCACTTAATTGTAATTAGTTAAAGTGATATAGACCCCAAATCTAAATCTTCCCATCCAGCAAAGCTCTTAAGACTCCCCAGGAAATGTAACACTGTTTATGAACTAAAAGTTGCATCTGAAACCAAGATTAATGTCCTATCTTTCTTTAACTATGTCTGTAAGCAGTAGCATTAACCGATGATCTAAGGTAATCCATAGCAGTACTACACATTCTGACCCTAAGAAAATGTCTATTGTCTTAGCTGACAATTCAGTTTTATTCCTCTTGCAGTTATAGCTGTTTCACAGATTCCTCAGTCCGAACTATCTCTTATTATCACTATGGAATGAATCATCTTTGCCCTCTGGAAAGCTAATAACACCACATAAATTTGAGACAATGACATCAAGTTTTGCCTGATTATTAGCAACATCTGTGGCCTACCTGATTTCCTACATAACATCTTTAAAGAATGCCTCTTCATAGGTAACATTCCCAAATCCTGGAAAACAGACGTCATTATGCCTTTGCAAATATTAAGCCCACCTACTGCCCTGGGAAACTGTAGGCACATCACAAGCATCATATATAAAGATATGCAATGCATCACCTTTGCTATCATAAATGTAGTTATTGATAACCTCTTATCACAGGTTGCTTATTAATTTGACTGGCAGGTCTTTCTCTTTAACATTTTTATCATCTTCAAAAAGTTTCCAAAGCAGTAGATAGTGGCTTTACAATACATACAGCATATATTCACTTAAATAGTGACTTTTGATACTATACCCCTACTGGTAATATAAACAAACTTGAAAATCTGAATATAAAGCCATATGTTATATGGTGGATAGATTTCTGTTTGACTAAGAGAACCCACGTATTTAAAGGTGAAGGTGCCTGTTCTAGAAGTAAAAATGTTATCAGTAGTATCCTACATGGTTCAGTGTTCAGTTCTACTCTATAGATCACTGGCCTCAAGATCCTTAGTTATTCTGACATCCTGATAACAGCAGTTGTGCTCTTTGTTGGGCACTGGAAGCCAGCATACTTCCCTGATTTTTAGTGGTCCATTAACATGTCCTGCTTGTGAGATGTGGGTACTCTGGGTATCCACAGCTGAACAAGCTGTATCCATAGTCTGTGCTGGTTTTCCATTGGTTCATAGGTTCATAGGTTGGTACTAGGCTATCGGCCCAATGGCCTATGTAAGCCTAGCCAACAAGGTTCCCTGGCTTACGCCACTCAAGAAAATTATTTTCCTGTACCACTGTCGAGCAGAGATACAGAAGTGATCCCCGAGGTGCGTTTCCTATTTCTCATCCACTCATCAAGATTTTTCTTGAAGAGGGCTAATGAAGAACTTTGCTTGACATAGATGAGTAGCCTGTTCCAGAGTATGGGAAGTCTCTGAGAGAGGAATCTATCCCTCCAGCATGTCCTGTTTATTGTGGTGACAAGGTTTAGGTCCCTGCGTGTAGCTCAGAGGGATTGGGATTTCTTTAGGTGTAGCATGTCCAACAGCTCTGGGTTTGACATAGCTTTATATGTTAGGCAGAGATCACCTCAGAGTAGGCGATATGCTATGGACTAAAGCTGGAGATTTTTGAGATGGTCAGTGTAGGGCATTTGTTTGAGGCCAGTAATCCTCTTTGTGAGGTATTTCTGTGGCTTTTCCAGCTGCTGCAGATGTCTTCTGAGGTACATTCCAAAAGGGGTGTTGTACTCTATAATTGGTCTAATGACTGTCAAGTAGAGTGCAACAATGATCTCTTTTTTCCTGGATGAGAACCCTTTTATGATGAGGTGTGCCATGTAGAAGGACTCCCTGACTACTGTGGTAATGTGACTATCAAAGGGGAGACTATGTGGTAGTTCATGGGTACAGAGTTTTACCAAAGGGGATGACACTGCACTTTTTGGCATTGAGCTTGAAGCCATGGCTCTGACACCAGGCATCTGTCTCAGTGAGGCCCTTCTGTAGGATGTCCACATCATTTGGGGACTTGACTATGGCTCCTAGTTTACAGTCATCTGTGAACTTTGTTAGCCAGAGGCCTTCTGTGTTAGCTTGTACTTCAGAGAAGTAGATACCAAACAGGAGAGGTCACAGGACGGAATCCTGTGGTACTCCACTTGTCACTGCTTTGAGGTCAGATTTGGAGTCTGCAACTTTTACTGTATGGGTTCTGTCAGTGAGCCAGTTGGCAATCCATCTTGTGACATAGGGATTTATACCTAGTTTAGTGAGTTTAACTATAATTCCAGAATGGGGGATGGTGTCAAAAAGCTTGGCGAGATCAAGATAGGATGTGTGAACCACCTTACCCTCATTTACGGCTTTGGTGACTGCCTCAAAGAAGTTGATCAGGTTCAAGAGGCATGATCTGCCTTTCACAAACCCGAACTGGGTGGGATCCAGGATTTGGAGGTTGCCAATGTTTTTGTGAATGAGTTCCATGATGATATGTTCCATGGCCTTGCAGACCAGGTTTGTCAGGCTAATAGGTCGATAGTTCCCAGGATCAGTGGTGGCTCCCCCTTTGTGGAGTGGGATAACTGTTGCTCTGTGCCATTCAGTGGGCACAAAGCCTAATGCAAGGCTATTATTGAACATGGTGCTTAAGTGGAGAGCCAGTTAGTTTTGATGTTTGTGTAAAACGCAGCCTGGGATGTTGTCCGGTCCCATGGATGCTGTGTTTTTGACTTTAGAGAGTGCAGCATTTACCTGCGTAGTTGTGATTACAGGGACTCTGCATTCTTCCTGTATAGATATGGGCCCTGGAAAAGTTAGCACTGAACCTCTCTGCCAGGATGTTGGCAATATCAGTTGGTTCTCTAATTTTTGTGCCGTTGTGCTGTAATTCAGAGCAAATCTGGGTGTTGCCATCGAGATTCTTGACATAGCTATAGAATGCTTTGTGGTTGTTCTTAGAATTAGTGGCAATTTTGTTTTCATAGCTAGCTTTGCAGGATCTTATAAGGGGTCTCAGCTTCTTACTGAGGCTGACCAGGGAGCTCCTCCACTCATGAAATTTTACTCTCTTTTGCAACAGTTTCTTCCTTCTGTTGTACAGTTTGCTTATGGCAGGGGATCACCAGATCGTCTTCCTTTTTTTTGGAGGATAGCATCTTGGTTCTGTTTGGGATAGCACGATCCATGCACTCGTGTAAGTGCTCATAGAGTGCATTTGTGTAGGATTCAGCAGTTGTAACTGTATTGTCCATCTGCATGGGTGTCATGAAGTTCACCATTTCTGTCTTAAGAAGCATGAAGTTGGCTTTGGAGACATTTTTTACCATGGTTTCCTTAATGGGGGGTGGGGGCGGGATGTGTATATCAAGGGCGATTACTTTATGGTTGGATCGGACCAACAAGGAGTTAACTTCAGGTGTGGAACACCGGTCACTCATGTTGGTAATGACTAGGTCTAGGATATTGCTGCCCCTGGTGGGGGTGTGGATAAGTTGATCCAGGGCATTGGAGTTTATGAATTCCAGAAAGCGTTGAGCTAAGGCATTGGTACATGGATAGTTTTCCCAGTTAATGGTGGGCTAGTTGAAGTCACCCATTATTAGGGTGTTTGGTTGAACCCTAAAATTTTCCAGTACATCAAGAAAAGAGGAGTGGGAATCCTGGGGCATTGTGGATGATCTGTATTAAGCTACAATTTGGATTGCAGTTTTTCCCAGAGTTAGTTGCACTTGGATAACCTCGGATGCATTATGTTGAGCAACTGGCCTGGAGGTGTGGATATCCTTAATGAATATGGACACACCTCCGCCTTTGGTGTTTCGGTCCAGGTTACATGGCCGAAAAGTGTGGTATGAGTTATAGCCTGGTAGTGCAGGGGTGCTCTCTGGAGCCTTGAACCAGGTCTCAGTCACTGCACAGATATCAATGTTCTGCATTTTAAGGAGTGCCTCAAGTGAGTGCATTTTGAGATTTAGACTTCTAGCATTGAGTAGCATTACCCTCAGTTTTTGCTTGCCTGTTCCTGCTATCATGGTGAATTTGTTATTTGAGCCTTGCCTAAAAAAGGCACTATAGGGGCAGCAAGAACCTTAGCCAGTATCCGGAATCCCAGGGGCGACAGATACTGGATCCCCTTAGATTGACACCAGAAGCTTAGCCAATTGTTGAAATCAATCATTTTGTCCTTGTACTGCGGTCATATTTCCTGTGTTCAACACACATGCTCTGTACTCCTTGACTGTGTCAGGTCATCTGTATTATAATTTTTGGAGAATGCAGATCCTCCAACATCAGATGAGGGCAGTTCCACAGTGCCAATGCCAGATAAACAATCAACTGTGAATATACCAATGCACAACATGTCCAGTGTAAGTATGACTCAGCATCAGAAGTATACATGCAACTGAGTTTTATGATCATAAACATAATAAAAAGTTGTATTTTATTTGATTTCCTCATACAGATGGCCTTGGAAGTTGAACTCCTGATGAGCCTGTTGTATATTGTAAGCCAAGCAGGTTTAATAATGTTGGTAGTGACTAAGGGTCGCAGAGAATTTACAAGTACTGATACACAGAAAAAGGCATATATGCCTGTGGCATCTCCAGTGTATTGTCTCTGGGGCCTGCCCAGATCTGCCCCAACATCTAGCACCACACTGTGGGACTCTGTAGAGGTGGCATTCCATTTGAAAGAGGACAGAAACTTTGCTGCCTCCATGAAATGTGGCACAATCAATGCTACCCCACCTGTTGCCCTATCTGATATTGACATATGTCGTGCACTTTGTTGGGCCAAAATAAAATATCAGTGGCTCTGCAGGGCACCATTTTCTAACCATGGTTGTAGTTGCCAACCTTAACTGGTGTTTGACACAACATCATCCCAACTATGGTCGCAGTCAGCTGCATATAGGTTGAAGAGTCATTGTCCGTGGAGGCAGAGGGCCTGAAGTAGCCCCTCATTCTCTGTATCTGAGGACTTGGGCTTATGTATTGATGTCCCAACAGATTCAATAATGTGCTTCTGCTTGACTTGTTCTTTAGGTGGTACGGAAAACAGTAGAATTCCAAACTTGTTCCTGCATTGCCCTGACAAATCCTAGAGCAATAAGTGTCCTTCATGGCCATATAGCATGATGATTGCGTCTGACAGTTATATATCTGTATTCACACTCTTTAATTAATGTCAGGCACATAGGTTTACTGACATGTCACCTACAGAATGATCACATAGCATTCCAAATGACCAAGGTGACACTATTCTTCTTCTCAGTGTTAAAAATAGTTATTTCTACTTAGATATGTGCAACATATACAGCATACAAATGCTATTGTACTGAAAGTGGAATCATAAACACTGTAGGAATGTTTTGAGCTGTGCTCTGAGTATGTGCTCATGGGTTTGTCTCCCATTAAGTTTAATGATCATGCTGCTGAGCAATTGCTGTAGCATTGCAGTCCCCCTATCAATACACATTTCTTAATGCACTTAGAAGTGCTGACAAACATACATCTTATTATGTCAACAGGTTGCATAGCAGTTAATAGCAGCTGTAGTACAAATGAATGGACTTGTAAAAAGTAAATCTTACATTGTACAAGCACAAAAGTATTTTTCCCGAAGGAATCTTCTGAAATTCACCTTTAGAATGCTGTGAACTCCATGCTATACTGTTTTCTTCTGTAGCACAATGAGGTTCCCTTCCTACTGTCACCCTAAAATTGTGCAGATTTAGCTGGCTGGGTGCAAAAAAATTGCAATTATGAATCTGCCCACTATTGCTTTTGAATTGCTTAGTTTTCATGATAAGAGAAACTGCTAAGCCATTTGCTTAATTGTAGTTAATGCTGTGCATATGGCTGGGTTCCTGTGGGCAGCACTGGTCATGTGTTATCTAGGGCATATTTCCCAGACAGAATCTTAACTCTACATATAGACATATGGCAGTCCAAGTCATTCTTCCAGGGCAGAATTGTAATTCTACATATAACTGTAATGGCTGATTTCAGAGATAAAGAAATGCCATATTCCGCACATTAAAGTGCCATTGCGAACCATAGTAATACAGTAGCTATATTATTGTAGTCCACTATTCGTCATGCAAATTAGGTGCCCATATATATCCATCAGAATGCAGCAGATTGGATATGTGAGACCTGATTTGGGTACCATGTTTCTGTCACTATTCACCCCATAAAGGTGGAAACATAGATATCGCCAACTTTCGGCCCATTGCCATCCTTTCTCCCATCTCAAAAATCGTTGAGAAATGGATCCACAGCCAACTCCTTAGCTACCTACTTGACAACAACATACTATCTCCAACCCAACATGGCTTTAGACCAGTGCACAGTACCACTACAGCTCTTAACTCCTTCTGCGACAGTATCAGTCAGGCACGTGACACCAGAAAACTTGCCTCTTCTTTATTTCTTGACCTCTCCAAAGCCTTTAATACTATCTCTCATCCACTCCTTCTTAGAAAACTTTCCAACAAAGGTATCTCTCCTTCTACTTTACACTGGTTTTCCAACTACCTATCCAACAGGCAACAAGCTACAAAATGGCTAAACTCCTTCTCTCCTTTCCTTACCACCTCCACAGGTGTTCCCCAAGGGTCCATCTTAGGCCCAGTACTTTTCAGCATTTTCATTAATGACTTCCATTCTACTCTCACTAAAGGAACAGTCATTCAGTATGCAGATGACTATACTATCATCTGTACTGCCAACTCCCCACACAAACTCCAACAACTCACCCAAGCAGCCCTCAACACCACTAAAACATGGATGGCTAACAACCATTTAGCATTAAATCCTAAAAAAACTACACTCATGCTATTTACCCCCAATAAATCCTGCACCCTAAGCAAAAACGCTTTCACTATCCTCTCCCATGACAACACCTCCATAGAGGTTGTCAACATACCAAACTTCTAGGTGTTACTATAGATGAACACCTAACTTTTGACATGCACATCCACAACAACATTAAAAAAGCACTCCAGAAATTGGGCATGCTATAGCGACACAAAACATTCCTCACTTATTCTTCCAAACTAGTCCTTACCTCCTCTTTTCTACTCCCCTCACTTCTCTATGGAGCTCCTCTTTTCACCAATATTCATACTAGTCTTAAGTCCAAACAACACTCATGCTACAACAAGACTTCTAAACTTGCTAGAACTATCTCACCATCTGACGTATATTCAACTAACTACTGCCCATAAACTAATACACAACCCTTCCAGTTGCCCAGCCCTTTCTAACCTATTTACTCCATACTTTCCTAACAGGCCCCTCCCATCAGAAAACCAGATGCTCCTACAGGTAGATAAACCCAACCTCTCCACTGGAGAATGGCTCCGCTCCTTTTCACTGCTAAACTGTGGAACTCTCTCCCTCTATCCCTTAGATCAACTAGTAATACATGTATCTTTAAAAAAATCTTTGAAACATCACCTCTCCTCCCACTGGCAATGCCCCTGTACTCACACTTCACAACCCATAACCTGACTTCTGTCTCTTCCCTTCTTCTTCTCCCACCTTTTCTTCCTCCCCCCCTCCACCTCCAGTACCTTCAACTTTACCTTCTCCTGAACAACTAAACCCTCTCTATGCCCCTTAATATTTGACACCACTACTGACTCTATCTCAGTGCCAACTACTATATGGGACTGTCAGTCTAATCTGGGACAACTGTTGTATGGATTCTTATCAAATTGACCATACTGCACTGTGGCCTGAAGCTAAGGCACTTTAATTTGTCATAATTGATCCATGTGTTTTTATTACTTTGAATGTATTGTATGCTTGGATGCTTTAGCAGTTTATCTGACATGTCTGTTATCTTGACTTCTGTCACACTGTAAGCATTATATTGTTTTTAAGTTTTATCTCTGTAGAGCTTTTTTCCCCAGGCCTCCACTGAAAATGGGCACTCTTTGGCCCAGTGGACCTTCCCGGTCAACAAATGCAATAAATAAAATAAATAAATAAATACATTATTCAATGTAAGATATTATGGCTGTTGGGAGAAAGGGTAGTGTTCCTTCTAGACTGCAAAAGTGGCTTAAGGAGGAATCCAAAATATTTTTTGACCTCCTCCATAATGATTACAGCCACTGTGTCCTGTGGAAAATCTTTAAAGGGGCTTAATATAAGACTGAAGCCTGGAAGCCTGGAAGACTGGAAGGGTTAATCCCAGGATGCCAGCAATGCCATTGACATCCCATTACAGTAACATGGAACACCATAATCCTGAAGTTCAATGAGAATGGGAGGATGAAGTTAAATAGCAACTATTTTTAACAGTAATGAGCTGCTGATTGCACAGACCTGCCTAACCATATTCAACATTAATTAGCATCAAGGCTCATTGAACACATACAGTAAACAGAAGGTGATGGTGGCAATTCTGGCAGCAATGTTTCTGAATCTTAAGGAATGTTTGTAGAAGGCAAATAGGACTTGATTTCAGGCAGGAAGATAAGGTTAAATTAAAGCTCACCTTCTCTTAATCATGTGCTGGGGATTATTTCTAACAGAAAATAAGGAAACAGTTAAATAGCCAAAGAAACCATGAGAAAGAGGCCCTGTTCTGTATACACTTTGGAGTCTAAACGTCTGCACTTCATGGTCTTCAAATTAGTAATGAAGTATATGGAAATACTAAAAAATTACAAATAACTGATTTTTTTTCTGTTTGCTGTACAGTTACACATTCAAGATAGTATAAACACTAAGATAAAATTATCAGTATAAATTGTATACATGACCTGGATTTTTTTTCTCCAAAGAGTAGAATTCTTTAAGAAACGTTGATGAAATAAGGAAGAAAGGGAGAGTGAGTACAGCCAAATAAAATATTTCTATGCTTTGAGGCTGTGAACAGAGAGAGAGAGAGAGAGAGAGACAGCACAATAAAATGGCCATTAAAACTCATAAGAATACAAAGAGAGAAACATGCATTAGAAATAAAATTAATGTTTTTGAATATACTAATAAGATAATATGCAAAATTCACAGTGAACCTAGTTTATGCCAAACTGTAAATGGTACTCGCTGTCTAGTTTTCATAAGACTGATAGGCAAAGTAGCTTATTTGCATGAAAGTATTACAGAGTTCAGCAGCACATGCATTTAGTTTCATTTCTCAACATGATATTTTATTATTCTTTGCAGCTTCAGAATGATCCTGTGACATCCCTGCATGGAACTATGAATAAGGTAGATGCCATTAATTAAATAATACCTGCCATTTTCTGTGAAACATGGCACTGTAGTAACAAGCATTTTATGCCTGAACTAAACAGTACATATGTACGAGGCAGAAAGCATATATAAAAATCTGATGTGGATTCCTTACCCAGTATACAGAAGGTCTTTAGGATTCATCTTTATAAAGAAGAAGAAAAGCAGAAAAATGGAGTTTGTATGTTAGGGATGGAGACAGCAGAAAGAAAAAACGATAAAGGATAGTTGTAAATGCAGATCATTTATACAGTTAAAAGAACCCATTGAAAAGAAAACGTACTCCATAAACTTGAGTATGGAATTGGCCATTATCACCTCTATCCAAAAAAACAGAAAAACACTGTTAAAGCACCAAATGAAGGCAGAAAACCAGGGCTAGAGCCAAAAAAAACATTTGTTTAGTGCTTTCATCTGCAAATATAACTTAACTTCTTCCAAATAACATGCTCACTCGCTCCAAATGTTTTTAAATATGCCAAAAACACAATTCAGTTGAGTCAATTGAAAGTCCATCCGTACTTTAACAAGAAACATTAAGTACAAAAGTAGTATAAGCAATGTAAAGTGCCTACTTTATCAAACCTCCCTATTTTATAATACAATATATAATACAGAATAAAACACCATACAAATTGATGAACAACATAAAAAATGTATATATATATATATATATATATATATATATATATATATATATATATATAAATATAACCGACAGTACAAAACACGAAACACATGCCCGACAACGAAAACACAACCGGGTACACACCACGAAACTCACTCACTTCACACACACAACAAAAAACAACCTACACATTCCCGCCACCAAAACCTAACTCCTTTATCCCCCTATCCCCCACTAACACAATCACTACTAACACACCCTGACTGACGCCCACCCCCTAACCCTAAACACTATCCTACCCCGACCCCAAACACAACACACCGGTAACACACCACACCTTTGACTCCCCGTCCCTAACTCACTTTCCCGTCGATCTTCTCGCATTATCGATTACTTCTGCTTATCGATCTTCTTGGTCCCGTCTACTTCGGGTTTTGTCCCTCTTCGGCGGTCTTTCAAGGCCTTCCTTCCTTGGTCCCGCGCGGTGTAAATATACACATATGTATATATATGTATGTGTGTGTGTGTGTGTGTGTGTGTGTGTGTGTGTATATATATATATATATATATATATATATATATATATATATATATACATATATATGTATGTATAAAAAAAATCTAAATATGAACACCATGCATTTCACCACTCAACTAAAAACTACATAATTTAATAAAATATGCTGCTTCTAGTTTTAGGAAGCTACTTAAAGACAAAGCTTCATTAAGACCTGGGGTGGTTGTGGTATTAAGCTTCAATTGCCATTTGAGTTCCATAAACTCAAGGAACTTATCACAAGGACCCCCCTCTTTCATCCAGATCCACTTGGTCTATAGCAACAAATCTAAAGACATGTTGTGAGTTATTATTAATATGTGATTGAAAAGTGCGTTCCACTCATCCTCTCTTCCAATGTCATATATATGCTGGTAAATTCTCTTTCTCAAGTTTAGCTTGGTTTTACCAACATAAAATGTGCAACACCCCTGGCACAATGCTAAATAAACCACACCTTTGCTGCTACATGACCACTTTTTTCTTGGCCTCAGTCTTCCAAACCCATCCACAAAAAAAACTTCTCCTTCCATAATGAAAGGACATTGGCTACAATGGCCACATTTTCTCATATAACCCTCATTGCTACGAGGTGGACCCCTTTCCAATAAACATTTAAAACAAGAATCTTTTTTGTATACAATTCTCGGTTCTTCCCCCACTGCATCTTTATATTCATCATCCAAACAAAACATTTTTTCTATTCCTCTTCACTATGTTAGTAAGCTCATGAAAATCAGTATTATAAGTCAACACAAGTGCTCTTTCAAAACAACTTCATTCCCCAACACTAGGAAAGGAATTAAGATCCCTACCTTTTAAGAGGGGGTAAAATGTCCCATGGCCCTTTTGGTACAAACTTCACCAAGAATTTCCAACACAAATTCCTCAGGATACCATCTCACCCAGAACATAGATTTAAGCACTTCACATTCCTTTAAAAACTCGGCATCATCTGAGATCATCTTTGCCAAGCGCATACTGGCTCTTGACTAGGGACTTTTTTTTTTGTGTTGGGGTGCATACTACTATAATCTAGCAAGGTGTTGGAATAGGGTAGGCTTCCTGAAAATTAAGTGTTTTTGACATATTTAAAAGCATTTGGAGTGAGTGAGTATGTTATTCTGAAGAAGTCCAGTTGTATTTACAGACGAAAGCGCTAAATAAATATTTCTTGTAGATCTAGCCTTGGTTTTCTGCCTTCATTTGGTGCTTTGCCATTATAACCTCTACTTTCTAAAAATAAAACACCTTTCCACCCTAGAAACCACCACTAATTTTGTATGCCACATTATAACCTTAATGCCTGAAAATGAACATCACCTCTCAATCCCTGATCAGGATAAATGGCTTCCAGTCCACTAAAGAGATGACCTACAATGAGTTCCCAACTCAGAAAGATGATAATTATGGATTATTCTCCCATTCTAGTTGGTATACTCTTTACAACAACAAGAAATAACCATTTACATTATCTTCCCTCCAAACTTATCTCTTTTGTATCCATTTTTTAAATTTACCTTAACAGCTGCAGGTTCTCTGTTCTTGCTTTAAAACTTGGGAATCAATTCCTTCTAGTATCAGAAATCTGAATACCTGCACTGAATTCAGAGAAGCACAAAATGGTGTCTCACCTTGCTTGCTAACTGCTAATGCACCCTAACAAACCACCCAAAAAATTGTTTCTCTCCAAGAACCGACACAAACCAAGACTGCATTCATTTCTCACTGTTGACATAGAAAAAGCAACATTAAACTTTATTTTTTTATCTTATATGTCACAATTTCTCCTACCATAATCATTTACTCTAATCTCTCCCTTCCTTCTAGCTCCAAAATATAATTAGTGTGTATATATTATATCCCATGCGAAATCTAGCTAAATATGAAACTACTGTTCAATTGACACATAGAAAATGTTATTCTTGTCTTTCGTTTGTACGTTTTTCACATATATACTTGCAATTATTTTAAAAAGCTGTTTGCTTCAACTTTCACTATTTGCTGTGTTAAATCACTGTCATTGGCCTTCTTGTACGGTCAAGGCTAAATCTAACAAGGTCCATTAGAATGAATGTCCTACCCTGGTAAACAAGTTAAAATAAATATATACATTAATGAATGATAGAATACATAACTACATGAATAAACTAACAAACGAGTTGACAAACAAATAAATACATCTAGATAATATTAGATAACTTCAGTAACAATGGGGTGGTGTTATCTGGTTTTGGGAAGTGAGGAATTGTCTTGGCTTCAAGTAAATATAAGTGACAAACCTGATTATATATATTTAGTTTGGCAACTTACTATTTGTCTGCAAACAAATAGCAGATATTGCATTGTACATTGCAACAACAACTGTTTTATGTCTACTGAGTAGACTTAGATAATGACTATCTGCAGTATGTCTGTGAATTATTTAGTTTTATAATGACCAAACATTTGAGTTATTTAGCCAGCTCTCTGATGCAAAGGAATAAAGTCCTGATCGTGATTCAGATAACTTTGAAAAGAATAGTGGCCTGGGCATTGGAGAAGTTGTTGAGCAAGGTAGAGGGAGTGAACAACCAATGCTGACCAGTCCTGGCTTACCTATCCTTGGCTGAGGGGGGGTGGGGTTGAGGTAGTACAGTCTGCAGCAAATCCAGCACTGACTGGAGCAGAGTGTATGTCATTTAGCACATACACTGGGAATATGCACTTGGCTCTGCTAGGCTGTAGAATGTCGCAGTCTTCTTTAGAAATGAGTAAAATTCCATATCACCATGGGGGAGGAGGATCACACCCTCAAATATACATTTCAAACACAAGTGCTAAGGGAATTTCCCAAAAAATCAAATGTTCCTTTGACAACTGTCAGGACAATGATTTTCCCACTTGCAGCATTTACCCCCTGTACAAGGTCACCAATTTGGTTGTCTTAACGGTGGAGGGTAGGATAGATGGTCAACTGGTATGACACAGCCAGAAAAAGGGCACAACTATTTTGACGTATCTGCACTAAAACATGATATCCAATGTGATAAATGCATGAATTATATATTTTGCTTTATATTTTATTATCTACCAAAAAGCATTTGCCACACACTCAGTTGTTTATTTATTCATTTTGTATGATTCTTTCTTACCAGTCTTTACAAATAAAGTAAATTCACCCATTACATCACATTCATAGGATTATAGGATCAAATGAGGTTACTAGGCTAATGGCCCTGGTGCCCTTACAAGCCTAGCCAAGAGTTTATCCCCAAAAAAGAAATCTCAGTCAGCATCTGTCTCCCCTGTCAAGGAGAGACAAAGGTGGAATCTCTGGGACAAATCTATAGCAAAGTAGTTTCTGGATAAACTAGATAAGTTCTGAAGATAACTATCTGAACAGCACTGAATAACTGACTATAGATTCCCAAAAAATTATCAGAGGCAATTAATTCTCTTGTGATGTTCATGTATGACTCAGTATCCTCATTTCTGGAAAATTACAGAATCATGATAAGCTTCATCATGGTTTCACTCTGAAATTATGAGACTCTGGTGTACCCTGCAGAATGTTTGTGACCTTAAATATCTGTGTTTGAATAAACCATACTGTAGGTTATTGATTTATGGCCTTATTGGCAGTGTTGCTACTGTAGTTAGAATAATACAAATGAAGCTTGAACTCCCTTATGGAATTTTACAGTAATGCTCTTTCAGCAGTTCCTAGCCATAATGGAGAATGTCCTTGTTTTCCATTATTCAAAGGTACTACCAATTGCTTTGTGTCCTTTTACAATTATTTAAACATTGCCTAACAGTTGGAAAATGTATTTCATTTTCTACTCACTACAAAATGTACCCCCTGGTTGTCTGAAATGAAAGACTATATGAGTGAATGAATGAAGCCTGACTATAGGTTAACTGTGGTTATGGGCCATTTTAAGCTTGGCCAATTTTCCCATGTGAGAATCAAACCCTGCAACTTGTGTCTGTAAGGTAAACAGCTTAACTGTTATGCCATCCATCTACCCCCATTGCTTACCCTCTTGCTCTCTGGTTAAACTGTTCTACTTTCTACTGTACCTTGCTACCTCTTTCACCTTCAAATATTCTTGTGGAAGACTCTAAGCTTGTTTTATGATATTCCAACTACTGTCAGTTTGCTTAACTAAGAGTTCTGCATCTAGAATTTAAATTGATTTCAGATAATTGCAGTGATGTACTAAACATTATAATGTAATTGTGATTATGACTCCGTATTACATTTAAACATCTCTGGTATAATTTCTGGATTTATTTCATGAGAATGCATTTTCATTTTTGAAGAACTGTAAATCAATGTACCAGATAATTGCAATTAAACCATGGCTCCTACAAGTCAACCCATACTTACATATATGTCCTAGCATAGCTAAGCAATGTTTTAATTTAATGAATATCAACCAATTTTTATGACACTGAATGATGTGTCACATGAAATGCTTGTTTGATTTAATGTTGTTACTCACTTTTACTTTTTATTTAATTTTCTGGATATCTTCTTTGCATTTTAAATTGATTCCTTATTTCACAGGGATGACTCAGTTACCTAAATGAAAGAATTTACTCCTTGCTTTATGAGGCATGCAGTGACTAGAGCTGCATGTATCCAACTCATTTTACTAGCAATAAATCAGAGACCATATTAAAATGAAAAAATCTGAAACATGGACATAAGAACCACTTATAATAATAACTATTTTTACAGACTACCCTTCTGAGCACTTTGAAAACATTTGTAATGCTATTATCATGAAGTTTCCAAGCTATTACTTCCTTGATTTGTTGTATAAGCCTTTACTAACCAGCATTTTTGTTTGATATTTTTCTTCTTCTTCTTTTTTCTTTTTCTTTTTCTGGCAGTTTAGCACAGAAAATAAAAATTTTGAGCTGCTAATAAGCCTCATTCTGTAGCTCTGGGTTTGATTAGCTCAGTCTCTACTTGCCTACTTTACCTACTCAGTGATTCTGACCAAGTCATTTAACCAGACGGTGCTTCTCTGCCTTGACTAAAAATGGGCTTCTAAAATCAAGCTGGTTAACTCAGCAAAATACACAAATACTAGATAAAAATGTAAAATGTATACATGGTATATACTTTGCTAAAATCAATAAACATGACTTTCTATGTCCACAGAAAATTATAATCTTTGGAGGAGTGCTCTTCTTTTGAATCTGAAGTATAATACAGTAACCTTGTACAAGAAAAGTTCTACTCACTTATACACTACCCATGAGAATGATTCCAATATCAAACTCCCCAGCCAGTGCACCATTTCTGCCATTCAACTTTCTGTGTTTGCACCCAGGTACCACTCTGGAAAGGGTGTAAACTGCCTGAGTTCATCACCTCATATCATATTATGAAGTCATAGCATGTATCCGTAGTATGGTGCTTTAATAGAGTATGAAACCTAATCAAGAGCCTTTGTAAAATGTAATACAAACAGTTAACATTTGCATCTTCAAGCAGATATAATGAATTTGTTCCTCTGTTACCTTTTTATTTGTATAATTATGTTCACAACAGATTTTGTTCTATACAGCTTTATACTGTTGCAGTTTTCATCTTCACAACCCTATAAGCAATATTCACCCACACTGGAGGTGGCATAGTGAAATATGTCATTGTTCCAACTCTCTTTCCTTCTTGGTATAGTGTTTTCTCCATTTGCTTTTCTATTTGCACTTTTGCCTGCACAAATAAATGTTGCATGTCAGATGGTGGTGTAATGCTGTTACATTTCCAGGAATTAACAATGATGACTGCTCTTTTCAGTAATTCCTTGACAAGAATGCATGATATAAACATGATAAGCTGAAGGAATTTGCAAACCATCATGGGGGAGGGGTTCAGTACTGCATGAGAAAATAATGTTACCAGGCTTCATGGACACACTGAAACTTGAATGTTCTGGGACACCTCTTCATGTTAATCTTATAAAAGTAGTTTGGTTGCCCATTCACAAAAGTGTAGTAAGACTGAACCTCAACCTTAATTTCCAATGGTTACCCAGTTTATTTCTTTGTTGCTTTATTCCCCATTCTTCTAGTTGACCACCAAGTCCTGGCCTTGCTCACTCAATTTGCCTGATCATTCACTAGAGGTAAGAGCCTCGGTGCTGTTTCATTCTTTCTTGTGTAATGTTGTGAGTGTCATCTGACAGACATTATATATCTCTTTGAACTAAGTTAACCTGCCCGCACTGCACATAACCACTTCCTGGGTGACTTTAACTACCCGACTATAGAGTGGAAGACCTATTCTAGCCCAAGCATGAACACCCCGAGACTCCATGACTTTGTCAATGACAATACATTGGATCAGCTGGTTGACACCCCTACAAGAGGTGAAAATATCCTGGACCTGGTACTAACCAACATGGTTAGCCACTGTAGCACTCCTACAGTGTCATTCTCCTTGGTAAGATCTGACCATAAGGTGATCACCTTGGAACTTACCATCTCCCCTGACCCCCCTTGTCAGAGTCACACAAGAAAACTTTTCCAAAGTTCACTTCAATTTCCTGAGAGCAGATATAACCAAATTCCTAGCCACTGTCCCTTCAGTAGGAACTAGCACTAATGTCCAAGCCTACACCAAAAAACTATATGAGCACCTACATAGCTATATGGACTCAGCAATATCTGACAGGACCAAATCATCTTCTGCAAGGAAGAGTAAACCTGTCTGGTGGCCAGAAGCAATAAACAAACTCTATAAGGAAAGCAATTGCTGTCCAGGGCCAAGAAGGAGCAGGTGCCAAGTTGGAAGCAATCTATCTTTTGTCTGAACAAGCAAATAAGGTCACTGGTGAAATTCTCTAAGGCTAACTTTGAGTCCAAATTGGCCACATCCACTAAGGACAATCACAAGGCCTTCTTCACATACATTCACAGTCTGAAAAGTAACACCCAAATCTGCTCTGAACTGGTGGTCAATAACACCACATACATAAACACGGTAGATATAGCCAACCTACTGGTAGACGGTTCAGTGAAAATTTCACCCCCTGCCCCCCATCAGTAAACCAGGACATCCCTGCACCTGACCTCCTCCCCTCATCACCAGGGAGCAGGTGTTTAATGCCCTCTCAAAGGCAAAAAATACAGTCTCCATGGGACACAATAACATCCCTGTCTGTATCCCACATGAACTCAGGCATGAGCTGTCAGCTCCATTAGGCACCCTATTCAACCAAAGCCTGAGCACCAGCTTCAGCCCAGCCAAATGGAGGACAGCAACTGTGATCCCTCTACACAAATGTGGAGTGTCCACTTATCCAAGCAATTATAGGCCCATCAGCTTAACTAGCCTCATCTGCAAGGCCATGGAACGCATTATCATGGACCTTATAAACAAGGACATTGGCAACCCCCAAATGCTTGACCCTACACAGTTTGATTTTGTCAGTGGGAGATTGTGCCTGTTAAACTTGGTCAACTTCTTCTAAACAGTCACCAAAGCCATGGGTGATGGGAAGACAGTGCACACCTCCTACATTGACCTGGCCAAAGCCTTTGACACTATTCACCACTCAGGCATAATAAATAAACTCTCCCAGCTAGGCATCAACCCATATGTTACCAGATGGCTAGCTAACTGGCTCACTGATAGAAACTACTCAGTCAAACTAGGGGAAGCCACTTCTAGTAGTAGACCCGTAATGAGTGGTGTACCTCAAGGATCAGTCTTGAGGCCCCTACTGTTTGGGATATAGTTTTCTGAGGTGCAAACCAAAACCAGTGGTCTGTGGCTGACCAAATTTGCAGATCTCTGCAAGCTGATTGCTGTCTTAAACTCCCCTAGTGATGTGCACATCCTCCAAGAAGGCCTTACCCAAATAAATGACTGGTTCCAGAAGCATGTCCTCAAACTAAATGCCAAGAAATGCATCATTATCCCCTTTGGGAAAATAGTCTCCACTAATTATCACATTGATAACAACGTACTAAGCATGCAATCAGTCATGAGGGACGTGGGCACCCAGGTTGATAGCAACCTGACTTTTGACTACCACGTTGCCTCCGTTGTACAGAACACTTTCTACATGGACCACCTCATAAGTAAGGGTAATTCATCCAGGAGTTAGGAGGACATAACATCCCTGTACTCCTCCCTTATCAGACCCATTATTGAGTGCAATGCCCCCTTCGGCATATACCTTGCCAAGCACAAGCAGCAGCTGGAGAGACCACAGAAATTCCTGACCAGGAAAACCCAGGGTCTCAAACACCTTACCCTATACTACAAACCAGTTCAAAGTAGTCCAACAAAGCAGCCGTGGTCAGATAAAAGTGTAATAAAAGGTTTACAACAAAATGAATGAGCGCTTTTGTCCCATGAAAATGACCCATCAATAAATTTTAAAAAATGACTTAATTAGATAACAAATTTCTACAATTAATTCAGTTTAAATATTCAGACAATACTCAATACTCAAATACTCATACAGACTGCTTAGAGGTGACCTGTGTTTGGCATACAAGGCCATCTCAGACCCAGCTTTGATGGAGTTGCTGCATATCTGTAAGTCAAACTCCACTCGCACAACCCACAAGGAAGTCCTCAACCTGATCTGTGACATGAATAGAACTTGGTGGGATAGATTTCTGTCCGAAAGACTCCCCCCAACTATGGAATAGACTCCCTCTCCATATCAATCATAATACCTTTCTATCTCTCCTTAAGAGGAACCTGGACAGCTGGATGGTAAACAGAAAATACACCACAGGGAACCCACCTGTGTCCCTGCTGGACAGAGAAAACAGGTGCTGACTTTGTGGGAACATGATCAAAATTCTTGACTAGGCTTCTAATGCCTACGTGCCAATAGCCTAGTATTATCCTATGAAGCTATGAACCTAAGTGGTTAGGTAAAGACAGATGTATGCGTTTTCAATTCTACACAACAGAAACTATTGTTTGGTATTCATTTTACACTTCAGTACTTACTAGCTGTAATCATATTGCTTGGATAGCATGTATTTGGGTCTAATTTATGTTTAATGAACTGTTTTGCATAAACCGGTTTTAAAATACTAACACTTTTTGTAGCATGTTTATAACTGTGAGAGAGCTAGGAACATGATAGCATTACTATATCTGTAATTTATTGCCTCTAATGTTGATATTTGAATGTAAAGATTGTTAAAAATGTATGTGGAATATGAACTGACTGTGACATACTAATATTACAGAATAAATATATATATATATATATATATATATATATATATATATATGTTTCTCTCCCATACTCTCTTTCTCGCTACTTCTAATATTTTTATTTTGTCTTTCACTGCGTTTGAGCAATCAGTCCTGCTACATCATGGTCATCAGCACGGGAGCAAGACTGGTCACAGGGCTCAGTCCACCATCTTTCCAAAGGAGGCTGTGATAGTACCACCACCAGCAGCATGGGCACCCAGAGCTTCTCAGTCACAACTTGTCAATGGTGCTTCCACAACACCTGCAATATCTGTACCACCTGTATCAGGTAGTTCTGCTCAGGGGGTGGTTCAGTCATATCCACTGGGTGTAATTCCAGTAGAAATTATGATTATGTCAACTGACAACAGATCACATGGCTAGTGGAAAAGATTATAGTGAGGATTACTGCCCACAACTGCCACAAAGAAAGAATCCTGCAGTGAGTTACCATATCCTGCCACATCCATCACTGCTCCGGGCCTGTGATAGGAGATAGTAATAATAGTTCTGAGTGGGAGAACTACATTCCCACTGTATCATGGAGACCCCTAACTCTTGTGCCCATCGCTATTCCTGTCTGTATTGTATGTCCTGCATGTCTTCACCTGCTACCCAACCTACCTTATCTCTACCCTACATACCTATCCTTGTTATTCCCAAAAGTGTTCCCCAATGTCCCTCTCTGTCGTAAAGAAAATAAAATTAAAAGGGCACCTACCCCATAAAAAAGTATAGAAAAAATATGTCCCATACATAACTCACCACTCTACCTGTGTGTATGCATTACACTCCTGAGTTTGTCCAATTTGTCACACATATAACTCTCCACTCCACCAATGTATATGCATTATACTCCTGATTTTCTTCCGTTTGTCATACCACATTATTAAGTTATTGTTACACAACATTTAGGATTTAAATGCATATACAGTCTTAGCTTGTGAAGAAGTAGAAAGATATGATCCTCTCCTACCACCATCTTGCTCATTCTACTTGATCCCTATACATTTTTCTTACTATTATTTCAATTGGGAAGCTCACCTAGACTCTGTCATAACTTTCTCTGAGGGAAAGGTTAGTATGTTCATAGGGTGATACTAGGCTATCGGTGCTAGGGCCTATACGAGCCTAGCCATAACAATTCCCTGGATATTTCTTCCCACAATATTTGCTTCTCTGGACCCCTGTCAAGCAGGGTGACTAACATGATGCCCAGGGTGAATTTCCTATCTCCCATCCAATCATCAAGGTTCCTTTTGAAGAAGGCCAATGAGGTGCTCTGCTTGATATGTATGGGCAGACTATTCCAGAGTATTAGGAGTCTGTGGGTCAGGAACCTATCTCTCCAGCATGTTTTGTTCATTGTGATGGCAAGGTTTAGATCCCTGGAGCATGTGGCTCTGAGGGATTGGGATTTCTTTAAGTGGAGCATATCCAACAGCTCAGGGTCTGACATGGCCTTATATGTTAAGCAGAGATCAGAGATCGCCTCTGAGTAGAAGATATGCCACAGAGTGCAGCTGGAGTTTTTTTAGACGGTCAGCATATGGCATCTGCTTTAGGCCTGTGATTCTTTTAGTGAGGTATTTCTGTGGCCTTTCCAGCTGTTGCAGATGTTCTGTTAGGTACATACCAAATGGGGCATTATACTCTATAATGGGTCTAATGAGGGATGAGTACAGTGGGACAATGACCTCCTTTATTCCGGATGAAAAGCCCTTAGTGATGAGGTGTGCCATATAGAAGGATTTCCTGACTGTTGTGGCGATGTGGTTATCGAAAGTGAGACCACTGTCCACCTGTGTCCCTAAGTCTCTCATCGCACTTTCAATGTTTAGTGTACTGCCACCTATGTGGTAATTCATGAGTGCATGTTTTTTTTCCAAAGGGAATAACTATACATTTCTTGGCATTAAGCTTGAGCCCATGGCTCTGGCACCAGGCATCTGTTTCTGTAAGGCCCTTTTGTAGAATATCAACATAATTTGGGGATTCAATAATGGCTCCCAGTTTGCAGTCATCTGTGAACTTTGTTAGCCAGAGTCCCTTAGTATTGGCCTGTATTTCAGAGAAGTAGATGCCAAACAAGAGTGGTCGCAGGACTGAACCCTGAATTACTCCACTTGTCACTTGTCTGGAGCTGGATTTGGAGTCGGCTACTTTTATAGTCTGGGTTCTGTCAGTAAGCCAGTTGGCAACCCAACGAGTGACGTAGGGATTTATGCCCAGCTTAGTAAGTTTATCTATGATTCCAGAGTGGGGGATGGTGTTGAAGGCCTTGGCGAGGTCCAGATAGGCTGTGTGGACCGCCTTACCCTCGTCCATAGCTCTGGAGACTGATTCAAAGAACTCAATCAGATTCAGGAGGCAAGATCGGCCCTTCACAAACCCAAACTGGGTGGGGTCCAGTGTTTGAAGGTTGCCAATGTCTTTGTTGATAAGTTCCATGATAATGCGTTCCATGCCCTTGCAGATCAGGCTTGTCAGACTGATGGGATGGTAGTTCCTGGGATCCAAGGTGGATCCCCCCTTGTGGTGTGGGATAAATGCAGCTGTGTACCACTCAGTGGGCACGAAGCCTGAGGTGAGGCTGTGATTAAACATGACACTTAGGTGAGGTGCCAGTTCATTTTGTAGTTCATGTAGTACACAGCCTGGGATGTCATCTGGTCCCTTGGATGCTGTATTCTTAGCTTTGGAGAGTGCGGTTTCTACCTGTGTGGCTGTGATTACCAGAATTTGGCAATCTTTTGGTATTGAGATGGGCCCTTTAGAGGGTGCGGGGGGGGGGGTGAATTTGGCACTAAATCAATCTGCCAGGATATTGGCAATATCCTTGGGATCAGTATATTTAATGCCATTCTGTTATCTCAGAGCAGATCTGAGTATTGCCATTTAGATTATTAACATAACCATAGAATGCCTTGTGGTTGTCTTTGGAATCTTTGGCAATTTTATTTTCGTAACTAGCTTTTGAGGATTTTATGAGGGATCTCAGCTTCTTACTGAGGCTGGTGAGGGAGTTTTTTGCATCCTGGGATTTTCCTCTTTTCTGCAACAGTTTCATCCTTCTGTTGTATAGTTTGTTTATAGCAGGGCACCACCAGATTGGCTTCCTTTTTTTGGAGAAGAGCATCTTGGTTCTATTTGGGATGGCACAATTCATGCATGAGTGGATGTGCTTGTACAGTGCCTTAGTGTAGGATTCTGCAGTTGAACTTTCAGATCCCATCTGCATGGGTGTTGTGAAATTTGTCACTTCTGACTTCAGTAGCATGAAGTTGGCTTTGGAGAAGTTTTTTAAGGAGGTTTGTTTACTGAGGGGTGGGGGTGGGATGTGGATGTCAAGGGTGATTTGCTTATGGTCAGGCCTGACCAATGAGGGGGTGACCACTGGTGTGGAGCATCTATCTCCCATGTTGATAATGACCAGGTCTAGGATATTGGAGCCCCTGGTGGGACAATGGATTAGTTGATCCAGGGCGTTGGAATTTATGAATTTCAAAAACCATTGTGAAAAGGAGTTGGTAACTGAGTAGTTTTCCCAGGTAATGACAGGTTAGTTAAAATCACCCAGTATTAGGGTGTTTAGTTGTATCTTAATATTTTCCAGTATATTTAGAAAGGTATACTGAAAATCTTGGGGCATGGTGGGGGATCTGTAGCAAGCTACAATTTGAATTGCAGTCTTACCTAGTGTTAGTTGCACCTGGAGAATTTCAGATGCATTGTGTTGGGCAGCTAGTCTGGAGGTGTGAATATCCTTGGTGAATATGGACACTCTTTCACCTTTAGCATTTCGGTCTTGGTTTTGTGGCCGAAAAGTGTAGTAAGTGTTGTAGCCTGGTATTGCAGAGGTGCTGTCTGGAGCCTTGAACCAGGTCTCAGTTACTGCATAGGTATCGACGTTCTCCATTTTTAGGAGTGCCTCGAGAGAGTGCATTTTGAGGTTTAGACTTCTAGCATTGAGTTGCATTACCTTCAGATTTTGCATGCTTGTATCTGTTACGGTGGTGGTTTTATCCTTTGTTTTTGCTTTCTTGTGTTTTGTATTATTTTACTACCTTCTTCTATTTTGTATAGAGGCCAAGAACGCTGCATCAGTGGGCCCAGGCAATATCCCAGGATGCCTTTTAAATGGGGTGAAACATGATCTATCTGTCCCTCTGAATTGCTGTTTAACTGTAGCCTCCATAAATGCTTTGTGCCTCATGAATGGAGAACAGCAACAATCATTCCTTTCACATAACATAGTAAACCTTCAGACATTGGAACTAACCCAATTTGGTTTTGTCAAGGACAGGTTATGCCTACTCAACCTGGTGGACTTCTTTGAGAAAGTCACCAAAGCAATGGATGAGGGTAAAATGGTTCCCACTGCGTACCTTGACCTGGCCAAGGTATTTGACCCAGTACCCCACTTGGGCATTGTTGACAAACTCAAGAGGTTAGGTACAAATTCTTATGGGGGTGAGGCTTTCATAGGGTGGGGGGCTGTCATAGTGGATAAGGTGTTTACCTTATAGGCATAAGGTGCAGGGTTTGACTCTCACATGGGGTAATTGCCTGGGCTTGGAATGGTCCCCAAGGGCAGTTAGCCTGATACTAATTTATGGGCTAGGTTTGTAAAGGCTCCAGTGCCATTAGCCTAATATACAGCTATGAACCTATGCAACCAGTGGATAGCCAAATGGTAAACAGACAGGACACACTAAGATAGAATTGGGGAGTCTAACTCTACATAGAGGCCAGTCACAAGTGGAGCTCCTCATGGATTAGTCCTGAGACTGCTCTTTTCTGGGATTTGCTTCTCTAAAGTCAAAGGCCTCTGGCTGACTAAATTTACAAATTAGGAGATGTCAGTGAATCCCATACCGACAGAAATGCTCTCCAGGAAGAGCTGCCACAGACAAATGACTGGTGTCAGAGTCATGGACTAAACCTAAACACCAAAAAATGCATAATAGTATCCTTTGGGAAGTCTTCCACCCCCAGTAACTATCATATTGACAAAACATCCCTAAAACTTGACCCAGTAGCCAGGTACATGGGTTACACATAAACAGTAATCTAGCCTTTGACCAGCAAGTGTCTACAGTAGTGAGGAAATCGTGCTATGTTGTGTAACTTATAAACAAAGGAATGTCATTTAGGTCCAAGGAAGTCACGCTTCCAGTATATTCTGCATTCATCAGAACATTCATTGAGTACAATGTTCCCTTTGGTATGTGATTAACCAGGCATATCCCACAACTGGAATGTCCACAGAGGTTCCTGTAAGTAACATGCCCTATGCAGACTGCCTCAAGCCTCTATCCCTGTATTCTGTCTCCTACAGGATCTTAAGGAGATATCTATGCCTGGCATGCAAGGCATTGTCAGACCCGATTCTGATGGAACTCCTGCATATCCATAAAACAAACAGCCCCATGATTACTCATTTTAAAGACATAAACCTTGCCTGTGATATAACTAGGACCTGCTGGAGAGACAGGTATGTATACCAAAGACTACTCTGCCTCGGGAACAGGCCCTCCATCCATGTAAAGCAGAGTTCCTCCCTAACCCAATTCAAGTGTAACTCGGGTAACTGAATAGAGAACAGGAAATGTATCCCTGATTTGGCACCTATGTCTCTAATTGACACAGGCAACCTGTAAATGGTTATCTCCCAAGCCCCCACTTGCAAACTTTCATCTTCCAAGCCCCTGCTTACACTTATCAAGGGTACCAGAATTTGTAAAGAGTTTTGGGATGCATTGCTAGGCTTAAAGTGGCCCTTGTGATCATTAGCCTATTAAACACCTATGAACCTATGTACCCCATTTCACACCTTTAATCTGTTCAAAAATAGATTCACACACCCATGCATGGCCAGAAATCTGTATTTCTACCCTTATCATTTTCATGGCTTGGCATCAAGCAGCACAGTCTACTGCAAGTTCTTGTCTTATGGCAAAAACTCTAAAAATAATTACACATGCACTAATACTTTGCTTTCTTTCATGCACTGGAGGTTGAGAGTAGCTCACTTCCACAGGCAATTCTGACAGACTGAAAGGAATGTTAGTGGCCTCTGTTAATTGTACATGCTTTACTGGATCACTGTATACATGATATGAGTCCATTCCAGTGCACTCTGTGCATTGCTGTATGTAAATGAGAATGGAATTTTTTCACATTTTCATTCACAATGTCACATTGCATTCCATGGAACTGATGCACTTACAAGCATATTTGTAATAGTAATATCATTTACATGTAGGCCTTCTCATCAGCCTGCACACTGTATACGCCTAACAGAAAATTTTCATTTTTGTACACATAAACATAAGAATTACTGACAATAATGTATAATCCAATGATCTTTAAAATAACAATTAGGACTGTAGGGCTGCCACTCCACTTTGTGACTGCCATCAGTATCACACAGCACATTCCTGTTCAATGCTTCTAATGGCACCTTTGTGATTGTCATTCTGTAAAATGTCTTCCCATTTAGTGCGTAGTACACATAGTCAAATATCCTGAGTGCCTTCTCCTGTCACAGCATCTCTATGGAACATATCAATTAGCCTGGCATGACTTCCGTTCCAGTAATGTGTAATTAGCATCACTGTTACACAGTAAACAATACTGACAATGTGAAGATAAGTGAAGGCTGCCAGCCTAGCTAGATAGAATTTTGTAGATAATTCTGTCATTTATAAATATTAATGTAAGCCACATGCTTGTTCAAATGGGAAAAGACTGCAGTGGATTTTAAACTGGAAAAAATGTAACAACATTGCACTCTGCTGTAAGAAAGCTGATCAGTCAAGCATTGTGAAATTCTTTGATCTAAAACTCAGAGCCGGGATGTCTAGAGGGAGGCATTCTGCCTATTGTTTTTAGGCCAGAGTTAATGGCTAAAATTTACATGTATAATTTCTTTTATTGCTCTGGCTTCCTGACCAGCTGCAAGATCAAAATGGCTGTTAACCTCTGAGTTCTGTTAACATGGGAAACAGAAAGAAATGAAATCTGAAATGAATCCGTGTTACTGTGCTATCACTTTAAGGACGGAAAGAATGAAAGCATTGAGCATTTGTCTTGAGAACATCTAACATCACCAGCACTACCTGTGTTCTAGATGTAAGTTTATTTTAGAACTATGTTTTCTTTTAGAAATAGCTAGGAAGTAGGAAGATTAGACTAAGTGTTTTTCTGTGTTTATGTCAGAACTATTCTATTGTATTATTTTAAGCATTTTCCTGTGATCTCTGAACTATTGACTAGCACTGTGTAGTAAGAAATACTGTCTTGTGTTTTTATTATTTATTATTAAATATTTTTAAACCTTTCAACTGTGGCTGTTTTGTGTAGAGATAATTTAAGTTGTAAGAGTACATTGCATGTATATAGTGATACTGGCCAAGACACACCAAATAAACCTTGCTGTTCAGTTGCACTTACCATTTGGATAATAATATTGCAAAGTATAATTGGACACCCTTTCATAAGGGCCTTTGAGTAGCTGATAAATATTAGTGGGTGGTGGCAAGTGGTACTACCATATAGTCTGGGTAAAATGGGCACAGCTGGAGAACCTGTGCCAGCCTTCCCCAGGAGTGTCTGTGTGGTTGTATATATATAACTCTTCTAGTGTGTGTGTGTGTGTGTGTGTGTGTGTGTGTGTGTGTGTGTGTGTGTGTGTGTGTGTGTGTGTGTGTGTGTGTGTGTGTGTGTGTGTGTGTGTGTGTTTGCGCACGTGTGTGTGTATCAGCTACTTGGGCAGGGACATGAAGCACTGGTTGGACAGAGAGGGTGCTGGAGGTTTTAGCTTGCCCACTAGGCTGAGATCTGGATCCTATAGCTGTGCCAGTGGGGAGTCTTATTGGTGACCTGGAGAGAAAGGGATAAACCAGCCCTAGAATTACTGTGATCTCTGTGTGCTCTTAAGGGAAATTGTACTTTACTGTGTGTGTATTTATTATCCTTTCCCTATATTGACGCCCCTTACTGGTGTTAGTGGTGAGGATTAAGGCTCCATGATTGCTGGGCCAGTGCACGGGCATCACATATTAATTGTTTGGCAGTGGTGGGATATCCACACCACATATTAATTGGTTGGCAAACACTAATTTTCTTGTAGTGGTGTGGGTAGAGTGAATTACTGTAGCTTGTCTACAGTGATCACTGAAGGTGTTTTTGTACGCTAAATCAGCCATGCAGTGAATACTCAAGAGTTCAGATCACAATTGTCTTATTTCTTTTGTTAGCTTAGTTAGTCAGAGAGTGCAGGCAGCATGTCAACAGAGGAGTATGGAAAGCTGAGAATGAGCCAGCTGTCTGAGATGTGCCAGGCTAGGGGACTGGTGCATGGAAACCTGACTAAGGCAGCCATGATTGCAACTTTGGTCACAGCTGCATCAGAAAACAGCAACCAGGAGGATGATCAGACTGGCAGTGGAGATGTACCACACTCAGAGAAAGGACAGTTCACCCTTTCTGCAGATGTCTTAAAAATCCATCTGGAGCAAAAGAGACTTGAGTTGGAGTCCTGGCATTTGGAAATAGAAGCAGCTGAGAGACTGAGGCATCTAGAGAGTGAGGACAAGGGGAAACTGATGTTTTCTAGCTGAGGATAATGAGAAACTGCTGCACCTGGAAGCTGAGGAAAAGGAAAAGTGGAGGCAGCATGAAAAGGAGATGCTGACTTTTTCATCAGTGTCATGGAGGTAATGGGAAAGGGAGTAAGCGGACCCCTGAAACACACAGTTTACAGAGGGGGATAATTTTGATAGTTTCATTCATATGTTTCAGAGGGTATGTAAACAGTATGATGTTGACCAAAGGCTCTGGGTACGGTTCCTGACCCCCTTACTCCATGGTAAACCTGTAATTGTGTTGTCTAAAATTTCTGATCAGGAATGTTTTAATTATACTACTGTTAAGAACTGTTTGTTAGACTTTTTTAAGCTAACACCTGAAACATATAGGAAAAAGTTTTGTGAGCATAGACGCAAGGCAGATGAAAGTGTGTGTGAATATATTGCTGAACTGAGCACTTAGTTTCATAGGTGGGTGAGTGGATGTCAGTTCACCACCTCTGAATGGCTGGCAAACCTTTTGGTGAATGAACAAGCCCTTAGCATTTTGCCTGAGGACATGAGGATCTGGTTAGCTGATAGAAAATGTGCTACTTCAGATGAGTTGGGGAAGAAAGGAAACCTATACCTTGTAAGCAGGGCATCCCTGCACAGGAAAGCGACCCCCAGTACTGCTCATGGGTCTAAAGAAACCCATGGTGGGCAGCACAGACTGACCCAACAGAGTCTGACAGTAGCAGGGGAAGCCACTAGTCCAGGTGCACTTTCAGGACCTAGGGTTAAATATTTTGAATGCAACCAGTGGGGCCATGTGGCATATATATGTCCATGGAGGCAAGGTGGGAAACAAAAGGGGAGAGAGCCAGTAAGTGGGGAAGACAAAATGTCAATAGTAGGTTGTCATGAGACAACAGCGGTACCAAACTACCATCCTGCAGATGTCCTGATAGGGAAGGATTTGAATGTGGTGGTATCATGTGCTTATGCAGTTACACTCAGTCATGCTAGGAAACAAGCATCTAGGTCTGGTAGCCTGGGGGAGACCCAAACAGACTGCATAGTTACAGCCAGGACTGGCGGGGTGGTTACTTCAGGGAAGGAGCTACTCTGTAGCAGTGAGACTGAATGTGAGCCACAGCTGCTTGTGGGTACTGATGTTCCCTTGAACAGAGTGACTGCAAAGGTAGAGGTGAGTAGTAGTACACAGGCTGACAGTGAGGCCACCACTGTCAGAAGATGCCAGACTTCCTGTGGAAGTGGAGCTAGGAAGGGTTAGAAAGAGAGTTGAGACAGGCCCAGCTCTCAGACCCTACATTGCAAGGCCTGAGGCAGGTACCTAGTGAGTCACCTGATTCTCAAGGGAAGGGGGATTCTGAATACTGGGACAAAGGGTTACAGTATAGAGAGTGGACCCTTGAGGGAGCACTAGAAGGTGATTGAATACAGCAGTTGGTAGTGACTAGAGCCTACAGTATGGCGCTTCTAGCCATAACCCATGATATTCCCTTAGCAGGTCATATGGGCATACAACATACAAAAAGACAAATTATGCAGAACTTTTATTGGCCTGGAATTTCCAGAGATGTAACAGGGTACTGCAGGACCTGTGAGCAGTGCCAAAAGGTAGGCAAGGCAGGAGAAAAGGTGAAAGATCCTTTGATGCCTTTGCCTGTGATTGAGGAACCATTTCAAAGGGTAGCTATGGATATTGTGGGCCCTCTGAGTACCCCAAGTTCCATAGGAAAAACGTATATCCTAGTGGTAGTGGATTATACTCCATGATACCCTGAGACAGTGGCTCTGTCCTCCATTGAGGCAGAAAAGGTGGCAAATGCTTTTTTAGAGATTTTCAGCAGGGTAGGTTTCCCAAGAGAAATACTGACTGACAGAGGTGCCAGTTTCATGTCAGACCTGCTGGATTGTCTGTGGAAGTACTATGCGGTGAAGCACCTGATGACCACCCCCTACCATCCCCAGACTAATGGTCTTGTTGAGAGCTTAAGCTCTACACTCAAGTCCATGCTACAGGCATTTGCAGAACAGTTTAAGAGGGAGTGGGCAAATATTTGCCCCATCTGTTGTTTGCTTACAGAGAGGTTCCAGAGGAATCCACAGGTTTTTCACCCTTTGAGTTGCTGTATGCAGATAGGGTGAAGGGACCACTAGATTTAAATCAAGATGAGTGGAAGGTGAGTGTGAATCTCACAAGGAGTCTGTTGCGGCATGTGTCCTAAACCTCAGGACAAGGCTTAGGGAATTCATGGGCTTGGCCCAGGAGAACCTGGCAGAAGCCCAACAACAGAAAAAGGTATAGTATGACAGGAATGCTCGAGCTATAGAGTATGCTATAGGAAAGCAGGTAATTGTTCTCATTCCTGTCAGACACAAGAAGCTGCAAGCAGCTTGGGAGGGACCCTACAAGGTGGTAAGAAAGGTAAGTGATGTTAACTACATGGTGGAACTGCTAGGTATAAAGCAGGGGCACAAATTGTACCATGTTAACATGATGAAACCTTACCATGATAGGGAAGCCCTTGTGCTGAGCATTTGCAGTAGATTGCAGGAAGAGTCTGAGGGAGATCTGGTGCCTGATCTCCTCAGTGAGGCTCGGACTGACACCTCAGTGGAAGGGGTAGCAATGTCCCAGCAGATATCTCCTACCTGGTTCCAGAAATCCAAGCCATGTTACAGGGGTTTGGGGACATGTTCACTGGAAAACCAGGGTGCTCCCACCTGGTGCAGCACCAGGTGGATACAGGACCCCAAAGGCCTATTAGGCAGGCCCCTTATGAGAGAATCAAACAGACTCTGAGGGAGGAGATAGAGGAAATGTTGGAACTAGGGGTAATTCAAGAATCCAACAGTCCCTGGGCCTACCCAGTGGTGCTGGTACCAAAGAAGGATGGCAGCAGCAGGTTCTGTGTGGACTACAGGAAATTAAATAGTCACAGAGAGTCAGATGCTTACCCCATGCCTAGGACAGATTAGGCCCTAGAGCAGCTGGATGGGGTTAAGTATCTTACAACTATTGATCTTACCAAGGGTTACTGGCAGGTGCCCCTGACTGCCATTGCTAGACAGAAGTCAGCCTTTGTAAATCCTTTTGACTTGTATGAGTTCACAATGATGCCTTTTGGGATTAAAAATTCCCCAGCGACTCAGAGGCTGGTAGATCATATCCTAGTAGGAGCAGAAAGGTTTGCCCTTGCTTACCTAGATGATATTGCTGTCTCCAGCATTTCCTGGCAAGAGCACCTTCAACATTTCAGAGAGGTGCTGCACACACTACAGAGGGCAGGGTTAACCATTAAGCCCAGCAAATGTCAGGTGGGTATGACAGAGGTCTCCTACCTGTGACATAGAGTGTGGAGTAGTAAGGTCAGGCCAGAACCTGCTAAAGTGGAAACCATTCAGGCATGGCCTTCACCGGTTACCAAAAAGCAGGTGAGGGCATTCTTAGGGAAAGCAGAGTACTACAGAAAGGTCATCCCCAGTTAAAGTACCATAGCTGCTCCCCTCACAGATCTGACAACAAAAAACAGGCCAGATAAGGTAATGTGGACCACAGCATGTGAACAGAAATTCTGGAAGCTTAAGGAAACTTTGGGAGGACGCCCTATGTTAGCCAGTCCAGATTACAGCAAAGAATTTGTTGTGCAGGTGGATGTTTCAAACAATGGGGTGGGGGCTGTACTTAGCCAGATTTCTTCAGAGGGAGAAGAGCACCAGTGGTTTATTGCAGAGGTAGGCACCAACCCAGGGAGGATGCTATGCAGCTGTAGAAAAGGAATATCTAGCCATAGTGTGGGCACTACAGAAACTTCAGCCTTATCTCTATGGAAGAAAATTCACTGTAGTGACAGATCACAATCCCCTAACATGGGTAAACAGAGCCAGCCAGCAAAATGCCAAGTTGCTAAGATGGAACCTAGGGTTGCAAGCATATGATATGTCAGTGCAGCACCACAGTGGGATTAGCAATACTAATGCAGATGGACTCTCAAGACAAGGAATGGGGTAAGGTATACTCAGATAGACCTAACCCTCTCAAGCAACGTTTCTCAGGGGTCACTTGAAAAACTAGCCTGAATTCTCCAGGGGGGTTAGATGTGTGAAGATAGGTGAAGGCTGCCAGCCTAGCTAAATAGAATTTTGTAGATAATGTTGTCAAATGTAAATATTAATGTAAGCCACAGGCTTGTTCTCTTAAATGTGAAAAGACTGTAGTGGATGTTGAACTGGAAAAAATGTAACAACAGTGCACACTGTTGTAAGAAAGCTGATAAATCAAGCATTGTGAAATTTTTTTATATAAAACTCAGAGCCAATATGTCTAGAGGAAGGCATTCTGCCTATTCTTTTGAGGCCAGAGTTAATGTCTAGAATTTACTTGTATAATTTATTTTATTGCTCTGGCTTCCTGACCAGCTGCAAGATCAAAAGGATTATTAACCTCTTGAGTTCTGTTAGCCTGGGAACCAAAAAAAAATTATGTAATCGGAAATGAATCAGTGATACTGTGTTATCGATTTAAGGACAGAAAGAATGAGAGCATTGAGCATTTATCTTGAGCACATCCAACATTGCTAGCTCTGCCTGTGTTCTATATGTACGTTTATTTTAGAACTGTGTTTTGATTTAGAAATAGCTAGGAAATAGGAAGATTAGACTAAGTGTTTTTCTGTGTTGATGTCATAACTATTATACTTTATTATTTTAAGCATTTTCCTGTGATCTCTGAACTCTTGACTAGCACTGTGTAGTAAGACGTATTGTCTTGTGTTTTTATTATTTATTATTAAATGTTTTTAAACCTTTCAATGGTGGCTGTTTTGTATAGAGATAATTTAAGCTCTAAGAGTACATTGCATGTATATAGTGATACTGGCCAAGCCACTATAAATAAGCCTTGGCTGTTCAGTTGCACTTACCATTTGGATAATAATATTGCACAGTATAATTGGACACCCTTTCATAAGGGCCTTTGAGTAGCTGATAAATATTAGTGGGTGATGCAAGTGGTACAAATGTATAGTCTGGGTAAAAGGGGCACAGCTGGAGAACCTGTGCCAGCCTTCCCCAGCAGTGTATGTGTGGTTGTATATAACTCTTATCTCAAAGTGTGTGTGTGTCAGCTACCTGGGCAGAGACATAACGTACTGTTTGGACAGAGAGGGTGCTGGAGGTTTTAGCTTGCCCACTAGGCTGAGATCTGGACCCTATAGCTGTGCCAGTCTTAATGGGGACCTGGAGAGAAAGGGAGAAACCAGTGCCAGACTGACTGTGATATCTATCTGCTTGTAAGGAAATTTGTACTTTACTGTGTGTGTATGCATTATCCTTTCCCTATATGGATGTCCCTCACTGGTGTTAGTGGTGAGGACTGAGGCTCCTTGATTGCTGGGCCAGTGTACGGGCATCACAGACAATATAATCAACAGACAAATAATTATTATTACCCTAACAGGCTCAATGGTTTAATGTACTCCAGATTAGATGTTTGATTTATTAGTACATTATGTTGTGAATTGTGATCTACACTTTATTGGGGTCTGTTTCACAAAGCATTTTGCTCATTGCTCCATACATGTGTAATGCTCCATTCAATTGCATATCTTCTGACATCTGTAATATGCCTTCTTATGTGGTATCCACAGTTAATGCATGTTTCTAGGGAATGTAGACTGAGGTGGGCCATTGCTTGAATCTGCCAGTGTATTGCAAATATGAATGTGTAAGAGAAGGAAAAGGGTCAAAGACAGGACTACCAACAGATACAATGTGCACAACTGAGCTTGGTAATAACATTTACACAGGTGGAGTACTTTGATTCCCTGGTGATACTCCCTTTTAAGGGAGGGTGTATTTATTCCAACATTCTGCTTAAGTTATCCTGTTAACTGTCTGCTTTCTTACATCTGTCACATGACTTCTTCTGTCAGTGGTTAGTGCACAAGTACAGACAATGCAGAGTAAGGTAAGCAGGTCTTCAAATCCAGCAGTGTCATTAGTATATGTGTGTAGGTAAATGGTAACAGACAAGACTAGCTTATTCAACAGATGTGACTTGGACAGTTCAATTTACTGGTAACATTTTTTTTTGGGGGGTACATGCTTTCTGAGAAATGTGACATGACTTATTCTGTGGCATTAGCAGTTATCACACAAATCTAAAGAATGTAGAGTGAGGTAGGCAGGTATTCAAATCCAACAATGTACATCTAGTATGAATCTGTAAGTAACTGCATTAGACATACATGGCTTACTCAATAGATGTGATATGGACAATTCTAATTAGTGGAGCAATTACACAGATAGAGAGTTTTCATCCCTCAACTGCTGTGCTCCATTTTAAAGGAGGGCATATGTAGTCCAGCATTCTTCTCAAATTGATGCTTCAGTTGTGTGCCTTCTGACAACTTTGATATGACTTTTTTTCTGAGCTGTCAACAGTAAGTGCACAAGTCTTGTGAAAGTACAATGAGATAGGAAGGTGTTCGAATTCAGTAGTGTGTACCTAGTATGAATGTGTAAGTAAGTAGTAATAAGCAGGCTGGCTTACTAAACAAACATGATATGTACAATTCTATTCCCTCTTCGCATTTTCATTTCATATACAGGTATAGAAAATGCAGGAGGAGGTGGATAGGTGTTCAATTCCAGCTATGTGTGTCTAGTATGGGTGTGTAAAAAATTATAACAATGTGATATGTACAATTCTTGGTGGTAATGTTTACGTGGAAACTGAGTTTTAATCCCTAAAGTGTTATACTCCTCTTTTTAGGGAGGCCTTATGCTTCACAACACCCCGCTCATGTTACTGCTTCAACTGTGTGCATCCAAATAACTGTGATATGGCTTCTTCTGTGGCATCAGTAAGAAATGCAGGGGTCTAGGCTCTGTAACTTAAATGGGAGTTGTTCAAATCAGGCAGTGTGTACATTATAGGAGTGTGTAGAAACTCAACAGGTATCAGGGAGTTATGCTTTAGGATACGTAATGTGCATAATCCAGCTTAGTGTTACATGTGGAGGGGCTTGATCCATCCAGGTGATACAATTTTTTTTAAGAGAGATGATATGTTATCCTTTTAGCTGTGAGCCATGCTCATGTTACCCCCTCAACTATGTGCATTTTGACAACTGTGTTATAATTTATTTTATGGCATCAGAAGCTAGTGCATAAGTATACAGATTGTAAGTTACATCGACAGTTGTTTGCAGCCAGCAATGGGCAACTTATATGAGTGTGTAAAATAAAGAAGACAAACATTGTTGACATGCAGGAATAGCTTACTCAACAGATGTCATGTATGAAATTTTATTGTTTTTAAGGTTTGTGTGATTTTGATACCCTAAGTAATGTACTTACGTTTAAGAAGGCCCAGTTTAAAAATATACATTTTGTATCTTTCATTGTGTATGAGTTAGCCCAAAGCAATATCAAATGTCAAGTTAGACAGGCAAGCTTTCCAACACAGTCTGTTATATATTTAAGCAGTATATGACCAATAGTTTATAGACAATATCAACTTACTGAACAGATGTGCTCTGATGACATTCTACTTGGATATCACCCTTTTACAGGGGTTGTTGTTCTCACTTTTTAACATGGCCTATACACTCACACTTATAACTCGCTAATGAACTCCTGCCATATGAATGATCTCTGACAAGAGTTCCGTAACAGTACAGGTTTAATGGCATATCTCCCATGCACACACATCTCACCAGTTATGATTTTTTTCACAGCTTGTCAAATTTATGTATCATAATAAGTTATGTGCTGTTCAACTTGACATTTGTGGTTGGCATATACTTAAGGACTGCAGTCACAGATGAGTGATTCTTTCTGTGTCTCAGCTCATAACCTTCCCAACACCATGCTAATACCACAACTATTATTATATCTACTTTCACAAAGTATAGGAGCACTATGTACACATTTGCCCTGTGTTTGTGCATTTAGTATTCCTGCACTGATAGTTTGACAGATGTGCCTGTGAATAATTCATTTACACTTAAATGACATTACGTCCCCCAAGTGTTTTAAAGATGAACATTTAATGACTGTTTGTTAATGCAAATCCCATTGCTAGTAATCCTGCACATGCCCATGATTCAACTCACGGAAATGTGCATCACTGTTACCCTGCATTGTCTGTTTGTTGCTAGGCTTTTACTTGTTTGTGTATTCCTGATTTACTTATCTAAAGTTGTTGAATGTTTATGCATTTGATTCTGACTCTCTAGTTTGACTGTTTTGTTTACACCATTCACACACATATGTTTGTAACCTTTCTTACCACAACATGGTCATAAGCCTTTGCTGTGGGCTTGAGCTAAGGGTCATCATGCTATGTGCCCTGGATTATTACATATTTGATTAGCAGTGCTGCTTGTTGCACTAATATGGCTGATTATGTTAGCTTCTGAATGATGTATATAAGAGCTGATGAATCCCTGGGAATATAATATATAAATACATCAGTAGATCATATTAACACAACAATGAAATTCACAATATCGAGATGAGAATGTCAAAAAGGCATATCAACGAAAACCCAGAAGAGTGAAACTCAAAATACCATCAATACTGCAGGTGAATGTATATAAACATGCTCAACACCCTTATCCTGTGAAAACAGTAAAGACAATCTGTATTAGTAATAAACATACTAAACAGTGTGCAACATAACATTCTGTTATATGTGTACAATGTATAAATTCATAGTACATTACAGCAATACTATATGCTGCTGTAAGATATCATATGTGATGGTGTGGTTTCCTGGGTTTCATTCAGAAGCTTGAATTTTCAAAAAGTCAAATTTCATATGGACATATTATGTATAGCAACAATGAGATAGCAGTACAGTGGGGAAAAGGATAAATTCTTTGATCCCCGCTGTACCACAATCACCATTGTAAAGTTTTGTACAAAGTATGAGATGCTAGATGAGTTCACATAATTTATAGTATTTATGTAGTACGTCACATATTGTATCATATACATTTTGAGTTTTGTTCTTTTTTCATTGATATGCCTTTTCAACATTCTCATTTCAATATTGTGCATTTTGATAAAGCAGACCCATTTATATATATATATATATATATATATATATATATATATATATATATATATATAATGTGTGTATATATATATATATATATATATATATATATATACACACAAACACACACGCATACACACACATATTTCTACTGCATTCAATTACAGTTACAGAAAAAACAAATGGTCATCCAAGTCTTCCCCATACTAAGAATATTCAGACCACTGATCATTTCCAAAAACATTCTTGTAAATGCTCATGAAATTAATCTGAGTTTTTTCAGTGAAGTTCATCTATTCATCATTGATCACTTCCTTGACTTAGCTGCCAACTCCACCCAGTGCTGCTAGTAAGTTAGCCATCAGACTTAGTGGATCTGGCAATGAAAACTTGACGACAACATGACGCATTTGTTTGAATTTAATCTTCTTCATATAACATTCCCACATGGCATAGAAAATTGTGTCTGCTGTTTGATCGTTGTCCAGAAAAGTTGTGATCAACAGGTCCATCCATTCTGAATCTCTTTTACACATTTTGCACATGTGGTCGGGGTGTCACATCTTGAGCCAAGGTTTACACCACCAGGTGGCTAGCCCTGCTTCAGTAGTTCATTTATACCACTCACTTGCATACACACTCTCACCTATGGTCAATTTAGAGTGTCCAATCCACCTACTGCATGTCTTTGGAATGTGGGAAGAAACTGGCGCACCTAGAGGAAACCCGCGTGACTGCAGGGAGGACATGCAGACTCCACAAAGAAGGCACCCCAGCCGAGAATCAAAAGCCTTTCTTAATTTCAGTCATTCACATTCTGCTCAATCTCCAAATCTTGAAAACCAGGACTCAAGCTCAACTAATGTACTGTGAGGCCAGCCATTATCTATTTCTAATACTGATGAAGGAAGTCAGTATGCCTTATCAGTCCAAATTCTTCTCACAAAAAAAAAATTGCCCAGGTGCAAATTTGTTCTTTACATGTGCAAAACAACTTGAACCTTCTTCTCCATTTGGGACACAAATCACATATACATTTTTTTCTGCCTTCAGATTTAGTCAATATGTGTTCAGGCATACCATCTTTATACATAACTCCAAACATTGCTTCTTCACAACTTTACTCATTTTAAGGAAAGAAAATGTCACCTGTTTGGTTATAATGATCGGTTCGTTATCTTGTTCTTCATGTTCTACTTTTCAGATCATTAACCAGTTTGCTATTAAGCTTTGTATATTTTCACAAAACAATATCCAAAGAAATTTATAGAGCTACACAAGATACAGCCTCATCCCAAATTTCCTCAGCTTTGGTTTAATCACTCTGTGTCACATCTAAGCAATCTGAACAAACTATTGAGATTTTAACTGCCTACTATTCTTGTTTTCTGAAAAGTCTTATAAATACTAAATGGATAGTCTTAAAGTTACTTTTCAGAGATCATTACACATATACATTTTAAGTTTACAGCCAATTTAGTATAATCTTCAAAAGAACAACTAGAGAAGATGCCTTTGCTTATGATTCACAGCAAATCTTTCTCTTGTTCTATTATTTTGATTTTTATTTGTTTGCATACAATGGATGAACTTTACAAAAGAAAAAGAGGTAGCAATGGGCAAAGGTTGGTGAAAAACACAAAGGCAATATAAGGAAATAAAGAATCACTGACCACCACTGCTAAATCAAGAATACATTTTTAATGAAACAACACAAAAATGTAATGGTAACCACTTTCACGGCAAAGCCACTTCTTGAGACCATATAAAAAACAACTGATGACAGTTCATTTAAAAACATTGTGAGCTGAATCAAATCAGTGAAACAAAGCACATGACGTAAGTACCGGTTTTAAAAACAATTTAAACCAGGGATTTTAGCCTCTTTTAAATACAAAATCCAGTTTACCTTTTAATATTCAGTCCTCTTTTTCAAATTACCTCCTCTTATACTAGTATTTACTAGTTTGAAAACAAAAAATTTAAAATGATGCTCAGTACCTAAATCATAGACATGCTTAGCTACAGTCAACTTCTGTTTCCTGATGTCATTATTGTCTTCTAAAATCCTTTCTTTTACGGTCCAATTGCTTTTCCCTATGTAAAGTGCACTGTATGCCATGCACTGTGCAAGGTAAATCAAATCCTTACGTTTACAGTCTGCATAAAATTCAAACTCAATAAAATAACCTAATGAGTCACAATTGTAACAAATCAGTGGAACAAATTGCGTGACCTAAGCACCGGTTTTAAAGAAACACAGTCATTTAAACCAAGGATTTTTTTTCACTTGTAAATATAAAATCCATTTTAATTCATAATATCCAGTCCAGTTTTTCAAATCACCTCCTCTCATACTAGCATTCATAGGTGCTTAGGTCACACAATTTGTTTTACTGACTTGATTCACCTCACAATGTTTTTTTTAAATGAACTGTTATTAGTTGTTTTTTATATGGTGTAAAGAAGTGTCTCTGCCATAAAAGCACTAACCATTACATTTTTGTGTTGTTTCATTAATAATTTGTTCTTGATTCAACTGTGTTGGTCTTTGATTCTTTATTTCCTTATAAAGGGTGAACTTAATTTTTGATTATACAGGACTTTTGAAGGCGCTACATGCTTAGTATTGTAGTGTTGATAAAGTTAATAGTTTCATTGATAAATGTCTCCAATGCATTTTAAGGACAAGTTGGTTTAGATATTCATGACTACTGTTTTTGTAACCTTTACAATGAGATGATTTCAATTGAGTTTAAGTTATCCAAGTTTATGATTGTTGGGTTGCAGTCATTTATTTTTAGCTAAAATCCCAACACAGTTGAAAATTTTATGTAAGAGACAAATTTAACATGTATGCCAATATATTGTGCTTTACAGCACAATAAACTATTCCCTTGCCTGATAAAAAGTATACATATACATATATATATATCTTAGAAAGCCTGTAAGGAAACTATTATTCAGTTATTTTTGTTTTACTTGGATCACTTGTCTGTGTATTTAATAAAGATTTCCAACTGGAAACAGACTGTCTACCCTGCTTGGATTACTTTCAAATATCTAGTATATATATATATATATATATATATATATATATATATATTTTTTTTTTTTTTACTTAGGATGATTTTAAGTTTGCTACTTCTCCTACCATTATTTAATATGACTAATATACAGTGATTAACTAGATATACAAGGATTGAAAATCTTCCACACAGAGAAGTTTCTTACACTGTTTTATTTTGGGACCCACTATACTGGTTTAGTGGGTTGTTTGAGACTTTGGGGATAACACTGAGATTATTATTTTTTTTGTATGTCAATCTCACTTGTACAAATAATATCTGAGCTGGCTTTGTTACATAAACATGACAGAGCCTCTTTCAATAATGTGCATGGTGTTTTTGGAGGACTTTTTAGGTCTGAGATTTTGAAGGATTTTTAAGCACTGGAAGATACTGTTATAATGACGGACTGTTTATCACTATTATAAGGAGATTGTTTCTTGTATAATGGAAATTTAAGATGTGATTTCACTAGAATGTATATGCCTTGTACTTCCTTGTTGGTTCTGTCAGTTACGGATCATGGTTCATTTGACCGAATTCTCATCTTGTCACAAAACATAGCATTACTTCATTTTGTCAAAGTCACAAAACACCAAACACTCAAAATATTAAATCATAAAATATTGAAAACCTCAGTCCAGCTAAAAACAATAAAACCTAGCTCAAGTATCATCTTTGTAATGGTACTCTTAAGGAAAGGGGTTTTAATAATCCTTATCAAAGCCTCCCTACCTACCTTACTCATCTGTGTTAGACCTGACCCTAACTGTTACCCTACACATTACATTAGAAAAATAACTTTATCTTACAGTGCCACTACACAAAACAAAAGAACACAGAAGACACACAAATCACCAAACCTGCAAAACAGTTAAACTATCCAATTGCCTAACCCTTACCCTTACCCTAAAATCTATAATCTCTTGCACACTCCACCCACTATAATCTTTTCAGTAAAAAATTTAATTTCACAATCCTACCAACAAACACTATAAAAATGAGCTTTCAGCAATTTGAGCCTTCAGAAAAAAGAGCTTTTGACATTTTGAGCATTCAGTGTTTTTTACCACCAAAACTTTTTTTTCAATCAAATGTGCTTTCAATATTTTTAACTGTAATCCACTTTGGATATTATATAATTTATGCCAAATTCATGTTTTTAATATGGTCTTTCAACCAAGTTTCTGTAATAATTAGAATATCTGTGGTATACACAGTACTTTTTATTTATTTTACATTTGTTTACCAGGAAAGTCCCACTTGGAACAAAACCAATTTTCAGCAGAGGGCCAGGGAGAAATGCTCCAGATACATGTCTTTGTGACATGGGAGGAAACCCACATGAATGGAGAGCATGCAGTCTCCCCACAGAAGGCACCCCAGCCAAGTATTGAACCAGAGAATTTCTCGTTGTGAGGTGACAACACTACCACTGCACCATTGCACTGTTAGCAATTAAATCACATAAATGCTCTTGTTATTTATACATGCCCTAAAAGATGATATTAATAATTCTGAGATAGTTGATACTGAGTCTGGGTTGCTTTTCTACAATGTATGATAATGGGATGTTACTGAAAAATTTGCTGGTGCTTAAATGGAGTAATTAGTTTGATGACTGATTAGTGTGTAAGGCCAAGGGCTGTGGTGAATGTCACCAGATATTTCCAAAAATACAGGTTGTCATAACTTGTGGATTGAGAGGTGGTAATAAAATACTAAGTCCCTCTTTTGAGATTGTTGTTTGAATGTCAATGTTTTAAGTGTTCAATGACAGAAAAATGCAATTGTACTAGAAGATGTTATGGCAAAAATGGTTACTGATGAGCTGTGTTTGCTGATGGGAATGACTTGTTTAAATACTGAGTTGTATTTAATTCCACACCATACAATTCAGTGCTTTTCCATGTATTTTAAGGACAGTGAATTATATGGTCTATGTTTATGTGGGGTATGAATAGAACAAAAAAATAAGATGAGGTAGAATGAGTGAGCTGGTAGTCATGTTTATGGTTGATTTTCATTGTCTTAACCATTTGGTAGTATATTTATGTAGGTGTTTTTGCAGTTTAGAGAGGGGTGGATAAGGACACTGGGTGGGACTAGGTTTGAAGACGGTCACCAATGAGGATTATTATTGGTATCTTTATAGCTCTTGCTTTACGTATCTTCTTAAGATGGTTTCATTTTAACTTGCCATTAGTATTATACATAGCAAAGAGTTGTTTATTAAGCAGTAGATATTTTCTATCTATTGTTTTTGTCAACACACTTACTTGCTTATAATACTCCTACACAGTATTCTAAACCAGCTCTTGTAGGTACTAAGTTACCCAATACAGTGTATCCTATTCCTTTTAGATGGCACAGTGGTGGAACATTAGCATTATTACCTCATAGCAAGAGATTCTCCAGTTCAATTCTCAGCTGGAGTGCTTTATGTGTGGAGTCTGCATGTCCTCCCAGTGTTCATGTGGGTTTCCTCCATGTGTTCCAGTTTCCTCCCACATTTCAAAGACATGCGTCTGGAGCATTTCTTCCCAGGTCTCCGCTGAAAATTGACTTTGTTCTAAGTCAGACTTTTCCGGTAAACAAAAATAAAATAGTCAACCTAATACTCTTGAGACTCTTATCGACTCAACATAGTTTGAAATTATGGGACTGCAGTCAACTTTCTCAGCCATTGTTGCCAGTCTGTATTTATTAGTTGTTTAAAGGCAGTGTTCTAACTGCTCCATGATCAATGACAGCCGTTTACTTCTACTTCTACTATAGTAACCATGTGTCAGGTACAAATACCTACTAAAGTTGGAAGTTAACCTTTAATTAAAGCATATACTCTCCACCCATGAGGTTGTCAGAGTCCATAACCACCTTGCACTTGTGTGACACACACCTATATGCAACTGTTATTATGGTCAGGCACCTAAGAAGTCATTTTACAAACCTCAAAGCATACAAGGCAAAACTTAAATCTAAAACTGCAAAACAGCTTTATCACACATTCCAAACAATTTACACTGAGGAGTCATCATAATGGCCCATCTGAACCCTTATGGCACCACTGACCAGCCAAAGCACAAGGAAGTGTCCTTGTCTTTAGAAAATTGATAGTGTGATAGCCATTCCACTCACCAACCTTGGCAAGAATATAATGGTGAGCTGCTTCTTAGCAGTCAGGGTATGACAGGTGTCTATGGCTATGAAGGCCCATCACCCCAAATACACCTATGACATTATCATTGTCCATGTGGATTTGAATGAAATGAGGCACACATCCATGGAATATATGCAGAGAGACAGGACAGAACTGTCAGAGAATACATCCAAGGCTGATAAGAATCTAGCACTGAGGAATATCCTACCCTCAGTGTGAATGATGCCTCCGGCTAAACAAAGATGACTGACTTCAACAGTTTTATCAGTTACAATTGTCTTTCTAAGGGGGCTCCAGTGGCTGTGTCATCTGCTTCACCTGGGATGAACTGTACTTTTGATATTGACTCTTTTACATATTGTTTAGGACTTTTTCTACCCCAAAGTGTATGTTAGACATTGAAAATCTTCTTCGTGCACCAACCTTGCTAAACTATACCAATATGTCTATGAAAATTCATTAAGGCCCTGGGCAATGACAAGGCAATACACACAGCTTTCCTCAACCTAGCCAATGCTTTTGACACTATTCCTCATTTAGGTATCATTCATAAAGTTATCAAAGTAAATGTTTGCTCTGATGGATAGAGAAGTGACTCACAGCTAGAATCCATCAAATAAAGATTTGGGTGCCACAATCCCCAGAAAGGCTCATTACCAGTGGTCTCCCTCAAGATGCAAGAATGAGGCAGCACCTGACTGGTGTTTCCTTTTTTGACAGACAAGCTGACATGAAAAGCTTGGGCTGACTTAATTTGTTGAAGAGAGCAAATCTAAAGCTATAATTCACTCTGCTGAAGATTTATAGATTCTACATGAAGGTCTGACATGCACAAAGAAATGCCTCTATTACTATGGTCTCAAGCCAAATTCCAAAAAGTGCTGCATCATATCCATTTGGAAAACAAGAACACTCTTGAGCCTACCACATTAATGGATTGCCCATCAAAACACAGTTGTAAGAGACTTGAGTGCAACTGTTAATGGGTTCTCCTTTGACCTTCACATAATCATGGTTTTTGAGAAATCCTTCTATTTGTCACAGCTGATTGTTAATGGTGTTTCATTCTGATCTAGCAGTACTATCATAACTCTCTAGTCCTCCCTTATTAGGCCTATAATTTAATAAAATGCTCCTAATGTGCCCTTTGGTATGTACCTGTCCAGAGGTATGATCCAATTCAAACAACCATAATAAAATCAAGGGCTTTCATTACATTACCTATGAAAAACAACTCAGAGTGTTATCTCTCTTTGTCTTAGAGCTGACCTCTACCTGGCCTAAAAGGTATCAGATAACAATGACTCGACTAACTTCCTTCATATCCCAAAATCAACAATACCACAAAACATCTATGCTAAGGATCTTAATTTTCATCATATCATAACCTGAACCTGTTAGAGTGATAGATACCTCACTCAAAGAATTTCTTTCCTATAGAATAGACTTCCTATGTTTATTAAACATAGCAGTTCTCTCATCCTCTTCATGCATAACATGGTTGTTTTGATGGACAACTATACACACATCTCTGATCTCATTCGACAAAGTATCATGGAAAGAGATATCAAATACTGAGAATTTTAATGATTAGGCTATAAACAGTCTGTGTGACCAACTGCCTAGGAACAAAATATGAAACTATACATTGTACTTACTAACAGTAACATTCATTTGAATTTTCTTTAAATAGACCCTTGCAGTTATTTTTTTTTTAATTCTTTGTTCACCAGGTTAGTCCCACAAGGATAGTGACATCTTTTCAGTGAAGAACTAAGATGGTGCTTATACTATTTGGGGAAATTAGACCAGGGCATTAGGAAACTTCCCCTACTCATCATGGTTGAGAGTGGAACACATTTTGGAGGAGCAGTTCCTGATTCTATTCCAGGCATGTAGGTGACCTGGAGAAACAGAAAGGCAGATGGAGGGAGAAGGAGGTGATGGAGTGAGGAAAGAAATGGAGGAGAAAGCAAATATCAAGACTGCGGAATGTGTGCAGGATTCTGATGAAATGTTGCAGACAAATCTGTTTGATGGAGATGATTTAGCAAATATGTAAGCAATGAATGTATAATTACAACCCTCCAGCTGAGAGGTTTACATGATGATTTACTTAAAGAAGTGGTAATGCAGAATGAACCAGAAAATGAAGGAGATGTTTCCTGAGGAGACATTATGGAGAAAATACAAAAGGAAGATGCTGAGACAATTCTGAAGAATAGTGGTGAGATGGAAAAGAAAACATATGAAGTGAAAGTAACAAAAGGCAAAAGTGGAGTAGCAGAAAATAAGGCAGAAGAAAATGAAATAAGGTGGTACATGGTAAGGATTCAAAGTTAAGAAGACAAAGAAATAGACAGGTACTAAGAGTGAAACAGTTTAATAACTCCTTTGGGTGTAAACTCACGTGAGGTAAAAGCATCTCTTTCTTATTAAAAAGAGACCTTTTGTGACATTTTATTTAAGGCTGTTTTTTAAAAGGAAAATTTTCTTGGAGAATATGAAAAAAAGAAAGGCTGCAATCTATGGAATCTTTATGTGATAAAAGCATTTAGCAGGGAAACAAGAAGTAGAATTCATGTATAATTTTGAATAGAGGTAGACTGAAAGACTTTGAAAGAACATTTGAAAACTTTAGGTAAATAAGTGCTGGATATTGCAAAAGTTTATGACAAAATGAGTGTATGTACTGTTGGCTGGAATTGTAACATTGTGCTAAAAATTTAAAAGAAAAAAATATACATATACCAAGCATGATAGATGTGGAGGGGAACAGGGTTGTTGTAAAATACATAGGACAACCCAAACCATGATTTTTTGTGAGGGGGGGAGGGGCATTTGATAAGTAACTGTGACAAAAGAAAATGTTAAATGTGTGAGGAAATGGGAAATTATGCAAAAATGTGAATTGAAATGTTATAAATGTAACAAAATTAGACATTTATGGATGGATTGCAGAAATGAAAATCAGAATAAGGGAAAAACAAAGAGAAAGAGAAAATGAACAAAGATAAAAAAATTAAAAGTAGTAGAAATGGAAGAAAAATTAGAGAAGTAAAAATAATAAAGAGGACATAGAAGAAGGTTCTGAAACAAATGAAGAAGATATAAATTGTGAAGTAGTAAAAGAAAAAAATAATTCTATATTTGATAAAAGAGTAAAAGACAGAAAAAGAAAATTTAAAGGGATGAGTACAAAAGGAAAAAAAATAAAACAGAAAAGAAATGGATGAAAAAGAATATATCCAGCTAATGATTGGGGGTTGGTATGTTTAAGTGTCTGACTCACAGACAAAAGATACACCCCAGGATTCATAAAGCTTGCGCCAGGTGCAGGTGTAGCATCGATGTTCTAACACCAAATATGGCCGCGAGCGATCCAGGTACGAGTTGTTCCCACATGCACTACCTGCGTAAGCTACGCCCGCACAACTCCCGGAACCTGTATGCTAATTACTCCATGTGCAGCAGTGTAGCATGCAAATGAAGGTATGTAGCGATCCAGGAAGTGGTGCAGGCATAGTGTAAGCATGCAAAAATGTAAACTGTATAAAACAGTTTACATTTTTGCAAACATAAAAACGGAGCCATGACAGCCGACCAAATACATGTATTATATTGTTAATATATGCCAATGGCTAAATATATAGCTATTGGCATAAAAAAAATGTACAAAATATAAAATTAACATTTAATATATATAGTCACACTATCGCAATGAGGAAGTGCAGGGCAGCGGCACGCAAAGGGGATCGCAAGGAAAATATAAAAATATAGAATAAAACTGCAATGTAACACATATCACAATTTTCCCATAATAGTCAATGGCAGGCATGCTACACCATACTATGGAGCAAGAGTTGTTAAGGGGCTGTGACAGTGTTATGCACGGTAGCTGGGAATTAGAAGGCAATGCCATACAAATGAGAGGAGTAATAGTGAATCACATATTTCCCACTGGTGTAAGGATGCACCTCACAGCGTAGCGTTATAACACCGAGGTGCGCCCTTGAAATAAAGATGACATCAAGAGAGGGGTGTGTCACCATTGTTGTAAGCACATTGGAGCATGCTAAACCAATTTTCCCCTAGCTAGGCAAAGCTGCAGGATAGAGCTGTGTTGAACTGGCCATAGCTTTGCTTAGCTGAGCGTACACAAGGTAACTGAGTATGCATGTGAACGGAGATGAAAACGCGCTTAAACCCTGTAAAAGGGTTTGCGCGGCGTGCACTGCAGCTGAAACAGGAAGGATATAGGAAATAAATAAGGAAATGCTGCAGCAGGGAAATTGGAGTACAAATGACTAATTAACACCTAGGAGCCTACAGTGGGCCATTGACAACAGCTAACAAGGCTGCAAGCAGCTACCTGCAGAACAGGAAAGGGCAGGGGCTGTACTGCAAAGAAAACAGTAAAGTGTCAAAGCAGAACAAAGCCGATTTTCAGTATATCAGCTACAAGACACATTTTGCCATGACTGGGTGGGGAAAGTACAAAACAAGAAAGATGGCAGGTGGATGCATGCTTGATAATGGAAGGGGATCCAGGTTTAAAAGTGAATTAAAGGGCAAGAGATTAATTAAGGCAGGCAAGCATATCTCCACAGTAAAGGCCCCATACTTGCAGTACTCATTGCAAAACCCATAATTAAGACACGCTGCAGCTGGGATAGCTCATAAACACCCAATGACATCAGCAGCATCCATAGCACAATAGTATAAAGTGTGAAAGCACCTCACACACATTTGTGTATTCCCATACACTCTGCACCAGTGGTGTATACAGACAGGGAACTTTTGGTATGTACATGTTAGGGGCTGCCATAGCTTTGATCCACCAGCACCACCAGCATGTGCTGGAGACTGAAGGTGGTGTGGAGGATGATGGACATGACCACCTCAGGCCCCAGAGGAGGAGGAGAGTGTTCAAACCCAGGGTAACCTACCAGGGGCTACATGATCTGGAGATAGTAAAGCATTACAGGGTGGACAGGGACATCCTACAGCACCTTGTGGAGCTGTGCCAGCCACACCTCAGAGCCAGAACTAACAGAAGGGAACCCATCCAAGTGGATATGAAGGTATGTGTAAGCATGAGAATACTAGCTACAGGTACCTTTCAAAGACCAACTCGGGATATCATGAGGATCTCACAGGCATCAGCATCCAGGGTACTACACCAGTTCCTGTATGCCATGTTATCACATGCCAGTGAGCACATATATATCCCCCAAAAACAGGAGGAGTTGGCCAGTAATATGCGTCTCTTCCACCGTGTGGCAGAATACCCAAAGGTACTGGGTGCAATAGACTGCACGCACATACACATCAAGTTACCACAAGGGATATCCCTCCATCAACTGCCAGGTTGTATGCAATGCCCAGGGCATTATCATGGATGTGTGTGCTGGCAGCCCTGGAAACTATCATGACTCCCACATCTGGCATGCCTCACAGCTGTATCAGTTACTTGCCAGGGGGAGATCCCAAATGGCCACCTGGTGGGGGATGCTGGCTATGCACTGGAACTGTGGATGAGGACTCCCATCAGAAATGCACACACACCCATGCAGGAATGCAATAATGAGGTACACGCACAAACCAGAATCATCATAGAGCATGTGTTTGGGATGATGAAATCACAGTTCCGTTGCTTGGACATATCTGGCGGAGCCTTGCAGTACTCACCAGGCACTTGTGCCCACATCTTCATATTATGTGCCATGCTACACAATATGATCCTGCGGAAACAGCTGCAGCAGGGACAAAATGGTGAAGGCCCTCACAGCCCACCACCATCGCCAAGGGCCCCACAGGCAATGAGGTACTCAGATCACAAACACCCTGAGCCAGCCCCAGTAGGCAGATAGAGGTGTGCCCAGTATGCCCATGCCTTGGCAAGGAGGGAATGCATAGCACACACACTGACAGTGTAGGCACCTAGAGACTGACACCTTTCTCCACCTGCACACACAGTAAAAATGGATGGCACACACACAAGACTACTTGTAAATTATCATGTATAGGCAGTCTACTGTGTGCATCCAACATAGGCAGCCCTCAACTATTGCACACACAACTGCCATTGGCACAAGGTAAGTCAACACCTGAACAGTAAATTAAGCTATCAGCATGTGCTGATACTGTATGTATAGGTTCATAGTTAGGTACTTGGCCAACTGCCAAAGGCCATTCATAAGCCCAGCCAAAATGTGTCAGCTTTTGCCACCCCATTGATTCATTTACTGTCCCTCTGTGGAGCAGAGCCAATGGCGGGATCTCTGGAGTGCATCTACTGTTCCCCATCCACTCTTCAAGGTTTCTCTTGCAGAGTGTTAGTGAGGGGCTCTGTATAATGTAGTTAGGGATGTTGTTCCAAAGTATGGGGAGTGTCTGTGACAGGAATCCATCCCCCAGCATCTTCCAGTTATTGTTGTGGCAAGGTTCAGCTCACTACAATGTGTGGCTCACTGTGACATGGATTCCCATAGGTGGAGCATATCCATTGGATCTATATCAGTACAGTGAAGTATTAAAATTTCGAATGGCCTGATATCGAACACTATTCAGTGAATGCTAAGAATAGCGAAGCTGCAGAACAGCAAATTCTTTCCTCGGGAAAGAATTCAGTTGGCCGGTTCTGTGGCTTTGCTATTCTTAGCGCTGTGAAGGAAAGTTACGGGTTGGGTTCAGGTAAGTGTGCGATTGTTTGTACATCAGGGTTAGGGGCGGGTTAAGTGAGTTAGGGTTAGGGCACAGGTTAGACATGTGTGCAATAGTGACAGACTTTAGGATTAGGGGCGGTTTAAGTGAGTTAGGGTTCGGGCGCGGGTTAGGTGAGTGTGAAATAGTGATGGACCTTAGGGTTAGGGTTTGGGTTAAGGTAAGTGGGTAGATAGTAGTGGATGTTTAGTTTAGTGTAGCATTAGATGTAGGAATTTAAGTGTATGTGTGTGGTTGATGTTTGTTTGATGTGCTTGAGTTGTGTGTATGTGTTTCGGAGCAGCAATTTTTTTCCATGGGAAAAAATTTGCTGTTCTAAATGTTTGATATTTTCATGTTTAGATGTTTTGGGGCCAATGAAATAGAGTTTGCTATTTTCATATTTCGATAACATGATATAAACACTATCCATTAAGCCTGAGTTCGACATGGCTGTGCTGGCCAGCAGAGATCATCTCTGGGTAAATGAGATGCCACAGAGTAAAGCAGGAGTTTATTCAGTCTGGCTGCATAGGGCATATGTTGGAGGCCAGTAATCCTCTTGGCGAGTTACATTCATGGACCTCCCAGCTGTTGGAAGTGTCTTCTGAGGTACATCCCATATGGGTTATTATACCCTATGATGGGACTGAGGAGTGATGAGTAAAGGGGCACTATAACCCCAGTATGTCTAGATGGGAACCCTTTAGTAATCAGATGGCCTACATAGAAGGATGTCCTAACTACTTTGAAGATATGACTGTCAAAGGGGAGATCACTATCTACCTTAGTCCCCAGATACCCCATTCACACATCCGTATTAAAGTGGCTGCCACTTATGTGTTAATATGTGGGTGCTTAATATTCTACAATGGAATAACCATGCAGTTAGTGGCACTTGGCTGGAGGCCATGATGTTGACACCCTGTGTCAGTCTCTGTGAGGCCCCTTGAGGGATGTCTGTGTCAGCTGGACTATCAATCATGGCTCCCAGTTTGCAGTCATTGCCAAACATGGTCTGCCATAGTCCACCTGTGTTTGCCTGGACCTCTGAGAAGTATATACCAAACAGTAGGGCTTCCAGGACTGAGTCCTGTGAGACACCAGTTGTGACTGGTCAAGAGGTGGACCTGGAGACCGCTAGTCGTACCATGTGGGTTCTGTGTGTAAGCCCGTTGGCAACCCAACCTGTGATGTATGGGTGTATGTACAGGCTGGTGTGTTTATTAATAATACCTGAGTGGGGAATGGTGTCAAAAGCCTTGGCGAGGTTCAGGTAGTATGTATGAACCACCTCTTCTGTCATCTAACGTCTTGGTAACTGTATGTAAGACGTCAAACAGGTTCAGTAGGCATGAACTGTACTCAACTAAGCTGACTTGGGTTGGGTCACGTGTTCGTATGTTACCAATGTCTTTGTTAATGAGTGCCATGAGGATGCAATCCATACCATTGCAGACCAGGCTAGTCAGGCTTATGGGGTGGTAGTTACCATGGTCAGTTGTGATTCCACCTTGATGGAGTGGAATAACCATTGCCATATGCGATTGTATGGGCATGTAGCCTGTGGAGAGGCTGAGGTTGGAAAGCTTAATTAGGTGAGGGGTCAGGTTGTCTTGTAGAGTTTGCAAGATGCAGTCTGGGACAACATCTGCCTCCATTGACACTGTGTTCTGCTGTTAGAGAGGGCTATTTCCACCTGTGTGTCTCTGATATGTGGGATACTGTACCTTTTGGGTAGTGTTGTGGCCTCTTTATGGGGTGAAGTATGCAGTGAATGTATCTGCAAGCATGTTTGCGATATAAGTAGAGTCAACATATTTTGTGCTATATTTCACGGGCACAGTGCAACTCTGTGTGTCACCACTTAGATCCTTGACATAGCCAATGAAGGCATTGTGTTTATCTTTCGAATCCTTGCATATTTTCCTGCTGTTGTTAGCCTTGGATGATGTCATGAGGGACATACGTATCATACTAATAGTGGTCACAGATGTCTGCCCTTCGTGGGATTTGCTGTTTGTCTAGAACACTGTCCTACTTCTGTAGTATAGCCTGTTTATTGCAGAGGTCCACCAGATTGGTGTCCTTGTCTAGGAGGAGTGAGTCTTGGTTTACCAGTGATGGCACGATCCATACATCCATGTAGGTGCTTATAGATTGCATTTTTAAATCTGTCTGTATCTTGAGCAGTGTTTCTCCTTAGCGTGGGGGCTTCAGAACCCTCCACCCCTGTCACTAGTAGTGTAAATGTAGCTGTAGGAAAGGTATACACTGTGGTATCTGTGGGTGGAAGAGATGCTTGGGTGGGGAAATAGTGAATAGTTCATGGTCAGATCTAACCAGTGACTGGTTAACCTCTGCTGTGGTGCACCTGTGGCCCATGTTGGTGATGACCACTTCTAGTATGTTTCCACCCCTCATTAGGGAGGTTACTACCTGAAACAGGGCATATGAGGTGATAAATTCTAGGAAGTGCTGGGCCTGGAAGTGAGTACCGGAGTAAGTTTCCCAGTTAATGGTAATGGTAGTTGACACCGACCAATGCCAAGGTGTGCGTTAGGACTGTCATGTTCTCCACTGTCTCCAGGTAGGTTGAGTGGTGGTCCTCGGTCATGGAGGGTGATCTGTAGCAGGCCACAGTTTACATTGCAGTTGTGGCTGATGTTAGCTGTACATGGATGATCGCAGAGGTATCATGCTGCCCCACTAACCTGGAGGTGTAGGTATCCCTGATGAATATGGATACACCCCCTCCATGTCTGTGTCAGTCCATGTACTGTGGCTGAAATGTGTGGTATGGGTTGTAGTCTGGCAGTGCTGGTGTGCTCTCAGGAGCCTTAAGACAGATCTCAGTTACTGCATAGGTGTTGACGTTGTCCATTCTCAGGAGTGCTGTGAGTGCATGCATGTTGTGATCACAACCCCTGGTGTTGAGTAGCATAATCCTCATTATTTCTGCTATTGTGCTGTTTACAGAGCTGGTATTCCCCTTCGAGACTCTCCGAAATAAGGCACCATGGGGGATCCAATATCCTTGGCCAGTATTCCAAAGCCTAAGGCTGACACATAGGCCGGTATGGTACTGTTGCATGCATGTTTCCCATCTGTTCTTGTTTATCTTCTCTCCTGTAGGTGACCTAGTGGTAAGCAATAGAAAGCCTTAAACTTATACAAGTCTTCTAGCTTCCAAGATAGGCTTTTGGAGTGACTAAGTATCAGTGCTCTATATGTTCTTGCTGTACTTAACGGTCTCCTGACTACATGGTGATTTCTCACTGTATATTGTGATCTGAAAGTCTGTTTATTCAAATATTATGGCTGTGATGGTCTGCACATTAGAGGTTCACAGATAGCCTACTACCTATCTGCCCAAGGGCAATTAGAACCATAGCTACAGTGTGTTGGCTTTCTCTGCACCATTGATGAAGTAACTGAGCCTCTGTCAAGCATAGCCAATAAAGCAATTCCAGGCAGAGTTGCTGGAAGCTGTTGAATACTGGGGTGGTGGAGGGTGTTAGGAGCACTTAGAGATCTAAAGAAAGCATGTTAATGTGACAATTCAACACCATTCAATTTTCCCAACAGGTCTCACAGCTATCAAACTGGACAGGTTCCCCCATGCCCTGGCTGTATGGTTCTGGGACACATGATCCCAGGGGTGTATATTCTGTAACCCATTCACACAGCAAGGTTTCCCTTGAAGTGTGTCAGTGAGGGGCTATGCCTAATGTAGTTAGAAATGTAATGTATTGTCTCACAGTACATTTTATATGTTGTTATTTCTAGAGTAAGTGAAGCTCAGTGGGTTTGGGCGCCTCGCCCTTTGCTTAGCCTAACTTACACATAGAAATCATCTAAATAGGAAATAGGCGGAAGCAACGGTAATGTCAACACTGTAATGGTTACAGCATCTGCATAGTATCTATGCATTCAAGGTCCCAATCCCAAAAAAGGCAGGGATGTTTATCAAGTTCAAAAGTATACCTTAACAACAACTTGCATATATAGGTAGTAATCGTCTGTATAATAAACATTCAAAACACCCATATAAACCCATGTGTGCTGGAGAGTAAAGTCAACAGAGAATGTAATGTTATGCAAGCACATAGTGAGATGTTACTTCACTGACATGTATTTATCCTGAGTAGTTAGCGGATGCGGCCGTGTTTGCGTGCACAGGTTATACGTTACAAAGTTTGGTTAACTGTGTTTAACACCTGCTATAATGTCACACAAACACTTTTCAACATGCTTACAACTGCTTAAATGAGCATTATTCTGGAGTAAAAAACATTTTTAAAGCAGCGCAGGTGTTGAACCCTGGACCATGCACACTATAGTCATGGGACTTACCACTAAGCCATCTGAGGTGTATACGTGTTTTGCAGTCTTTAGACTACACCTTATACCATGTGCATTCCATTATAATGATCACAAATGGGACAGTCACTTTGTGTACATATGTAAAGTACATTGTAATGTACTGTAGTTTGTGAACCAACACATTCAAGTCTACATATGTATTACTGTTACAAATTAATACGAAAAAAAAAAATAGATATATATATATATATATATATATATATATATATATATATATATATATATATATATATATATATATATATATATATATATATATATATATATATATATATATATATATATATATATATATATATATATATATATATATATATATATATATATATATATATATATATATATATATATATATATATTATTCAGTTACATCAATAGCCATATATATAAACATCTATGAACACACTTTGTGACACAGAAGCACTCCAAAGGAATTGAAGTGTACACAAAACACATGCAGCTCTGGTATTATAACTATTAATATTAACCTAATTCACCATAGAAGGGATGGTTGTTGTGTATGTGAAGATTAGGGTGGGGGAGGAATGATGGGTAATGAAATCATGCATCAAGGAGGGCCTGGGTCGGATGTTCAATAAGTGAACTGGAGGGTATACATGGAGTATGGGGACAATATAAAAAGGACACAAACCAAGAACCTTACTCATTCATAATACACCCTGTCATGTCACTTTGCCACACCTAATTTCACAAACATATGAACATTAACATGTATCAGACATATGTACACCGACTGACTGTCACATTTGTTTTCAGTAGTGAGGAATGCCTGAAGTAAAATGTATATTCTAAACGCCATAACATTGGTAGATATCTCAGATGACTTAGTGGTAAAGTCAGTGACTGTGGTGTTCATGGTCCAGGGTTCAAGGGCTGTTAAGTTATTTTGTGGACCAGAATAAGGGCTGTTGGATGCAGGTGGATTAAAGCACTTTTAAGCAGTTGTAAGTGGGTTTCCACTTGTGTGAGCGACGGTGAGCGGCGCTGAAACACGGTAAATGAAGAAGCGCTTCACAGGTTTAACCTTTGCTTAATGTCATGCAGACCATGGGCAAACCTGCTTACAACCGCTTAAATGTGTGTTATTCACACTTTCCCTACCAGTGCCTACTCTGATAGGTAAAATAATATCACCTTCCAGGATTAGAACCTGCAACCATGTATTCCATTCTCAGAGTAACCTAACACTAAGCCACCTGAAATGTACTATTTTCAATTCTGTATGCAGACAGGTTAAAACATAAAAGGGAGGAATGTGTTGAAATAGGACAACCCACCATGTACCCAATGGAAGGTGTATGCTCATATATAAATAGATATATAGACACATATATATATATATATATATATATATATATATATATATATATATATATATATATGTGTGTGTGTGTGTGTGTGTGTGTAGAGAGAGAGATACATAGAGACATGTCGATATATACAGATCTACATATATACGTAGATATATAGATAGGTTAAAAATATCTACACATCTATGGAGGTACAGATAAACGTATGCAATATATATATATATATATATATATATATATATATACACACACACTCATACATACATGTGTGCAGACAGCATCTGAAGTGTTCATATCTGAGTATAACATGGACCATAGCAATCACATATTCCGCCCTCCCCCAAACAATATGAACATAACATATGAAGAGTATATGCCAATACACTATTACAAATATGTTCTATGGACACAGTCACCAAAACAACTGGAATGAATGTAAATATCCATGACAGAAATACACAGACAGCTTTCATTTTGCAAAACTTTATTACATTCTGATGTATTGCCAAAAGGATTCAAGGACTAACAGTACCTGCATGCTATACAGGAAGCATTTAACATTGCCTTAATGAATCAGCCTGCAATTACCATAGTATTAGTCCACTAAGGGATAGGTGTTCACATAGAGAAAGAACACCCACACACATATAGACGTTGTATAAAAGGGGTTCCTACACACCTGCATGTGCTATGTACACCCACCAACATCTACCCCACAACCAAAATAATTACATCAATACATACTGTCATACCATAACCAATTATTCAACTACTGCATCCCATCTGCTGAAACCTTAACATACCTGGACACAGATACACTAACATGGCCCTATGTGAAATAGTTGCTGTTATACAATTGAACAGCTGCTGATGTTACAAGGTTTGTATGAACTAATCCCGTTTCAGAGCACTGAAAGGTTCGTACACCAGGCAGTGTTACCGACTACTGATTATCAGCACAGTATGATACACATTAACACCAAACTAAATATGTCTGGTAAGCACACTGTAAACCCCCTAACATTATATGCATAGCTATGCAGCCTTGAGCTGGTCAAACAACTTGGCCTGACTGAAACATATGCAGAGGTATTAGGTACAGACAAACCCTGCACAAGTAGCAATGTTCAGACATATAACAGCAGTACTCACGTTTAGACCAAATCCTCTCGGCATTGCACACAATATATTACTGTTCATCTCCATACAGCTGTTGCAGTAGATTCCAAATAACACTTCCAGGCTGTCTTCCTCACAAGTAAGGCAAAGGGACAACGCCCAAGTGGAGTACTCATTTATACTCCACTGTTGCCATGGTATTGGCTAAGGCAGTAGCAGTGCAGCTACTGTGCATGTAATTAGCTACTTAGGAACACCAATTGGTTATCGGGATAGCACATGTTACTGATCTGTAACTATAAAAGGTTACCTTGTCACACATTCAAACCATCTGTATCTACCTGTAGGACAGTACAAAACACTGAAAGACAAACTGAAAAAGAGTATTATACTAGTCAATAACACCTCCAATTACTAAGAAGGTATGTATAACATGTAGTATGTCTGTGTATGTAGTACCTGTTCTGTAAGAACTACAGTGTAATCAATGCATATAGTGGAAATAGCTATTTTGTAGCAATGTATTGTTGAGCAGTAGCAATGCTTGTAGTATTCTATGTGTGTACTGCTGTAGGTCACAAGGCAAACTCCTCATAAACCACAAGGGATGATATGGGCTCGGAACTCGCTAATTCGCTTCCAGCCACTGTCAGTATCCAAATTGGTTCAACAAGTATGTGCTATAACAGGGGATAGTATATGTCGATATATTGTAACAGTCAACATATGTATGGGTGTATAAGTAAGATGAACATGTCAAAGGTGGACTTACTGTGCAAATATGGTTTGCATTGTGGGATATTGTGCCAGTAACTGTGTAATGTGCAGTATTTTAGGCAGATCTGTATTCCATTCTACATAGCAGTTCTGTTATGTTATGTTATGCAAACAGTAGTTATGTCTATTGGCAATTACAATACTCAATAACAGCATACATATTTGTATTCATCTGACAGTTTAGCAGCATGATAGCAAAAATAATTGGAAGAGCTAAGTAACTATCAATGCACATAACACATGTAATATCCACCTCTCTAGTATTGTTTGCAAGCAATAACAGCTGTGCATGTGTACATGTTATGCAACTGTGTAGTGAACATTGTTACAGGGCTGGATCTCTCTAGTATTGTTTGCAAACAATAACAGCTGTGCATGTGTACATGTATGCAAATGTGTAGTGACCCTTGTTACAGGGCTGGGCCAAATGGCTATGTGCACACCTACATAGAGTGGATATTGAGAGTAGAGACACACTGGTTGAACTACCAGGCTTGTGTAGCTTAAACTCTCATTGCCAACCTAATAGCCACTTGCACATGCTGTATGTAAGGTTATGCACAGTACTGTTAATGAAAAAGGTTGCATATCATCTTTAACTCCAGTGTGACATCTGCAGTAGGAGTGTAAGATGTAGGAGATTGCTGCCCATGTGTAATAGCCACTTCATAGGTGATGGCTTACACTATCTGATTATATCCTGATCATGTTGATATTGGCATCAGAGTCTATTGATATATGACTCTGTATGGAAAGTGGGTGTCTGTGCCCAACAGAGCTCATGGTCCTGGTGGATGTGTGAGTATATACCCAGAAAAGGAAATAGACCTGTAGACACTTGCATCATCTGTAATCATCTAACAGGATGTGATGTGCTCCTCAGAGGGGGATTGCTGCTAAAAGTTGCTACAATGTTTCCATAATAGCTAGAGTTGTCACGCCCATAACACAAATATTTACATGTGAGCATCACTGTCTAAAACATCTTCATAAGCAATAAGTAAACTAAATACAGTTCTTGGTACTTGTAGTACTGAATGCTCATACAGGCATGTACACTAGTCATCTACTGGTGTTTACTAATGTCAGCTTTGTGTATGTGGCCATCCTTGGGGAATGTAATCTCTATGCCATGTACACTGCCAAGCCCACCTAACACCACACCCCACAGATTGTTTGGGATGCAGCTACAGGGTTAAGCTGGATGGCAGCCCAGTCTACAGCCATGACTGGACTGGACAGTCATGAGGTGTAGGTTAACACATGCATCTCATCATCACAACCAACACATACCCTTACCAGAACACAGTAAGGACACCCACACACACTACCAGAAAACACACACATTCACAGAAGCTTCTAAGTATCTGGCCAAACAAGTGACCTCCCAAGCTGGAAGAGACAGACAATGAAATACACAAACTGTATGACATAATTTGCATAATTGTGCCACACCTCAGAACACATGGCCGGAAACATGCCCAACAGTACTCATTTGTGAATGCAAACTCTAGCACTATGTTACACACCAACCTATACGAGGGCATACATACTGTCAGCTGCCTGTCTGCCATGATTAGCCACATACCCATACACTCAGACCACCTTTTGAACTATACATATGGCTCTGGCATATTCCATGTTGTTGTGCAGGACCTGTGATGCAGTAGTCTGGGATACATGGAAACACATGTAGGAACTGTCAGGTCTTCCAGCCCATGCAGGTATGTCCGAAGGCCTGGGTAGCATTCTGCCATTGGCCAGAATGATACTGCAGGACAGGGACAAAAGGATTGTATTCCACAATTGTCTAATGTAGTGGTGCAAGTCAAAGGGTATCCAGTATCTGTCTGCTTGGGATAACATGGTTGACAGACCATGATGCTTTGCCAGACAGGGCCTGCACCTGTCACCCATGAGAATCTGGATTCTGCCTACGGCTCATGCTTCCCCTATAGTGCCTTCATCATGCACAGTTCAAGTGAAGGTCCACTGCTGTTACAGGGACAGCCAAGCAATAAACTGTGGGTCTCGCTACACAATGATACATGTCAGAAACACTATATGGACACACATATGTCAATCCCTAACATGGAGAATATATCTGTGCAGTGCTGAGACATGTTTCAACACTCTGGAGAGCACACCTGCATGACCATGTTATAACACATACCTCACCTTTTCCCCATTATCCTTTAGTGGAACACACAGGCCGCAGGTGTGTCCATATTCCTGAAGGATATGTACACCCCCACGGTAGTTGCACTTGCATAACTTCAGATGCATTATGCTGAGCAACTACCTTTGTGCCAAAGTGGAATTCAAATTGCACCTTGCAGCAGATCACCCACCATGCCGCAGATTTCTTGACTGTCATAATGTGCTGTAATGGGGAAGATTAGCCCTGGGATTCATGAAGCTTGTGCCAGGTGAAGGCATAGTGTCGGTGATCTAACACCAAATATGGCCACCGAGCGATTCATGTACGAGCTGTTTCCACATGCACTACCTGCATACACTATGCCCGCACAACTCCTGAGCCCTGTATGCTAATTACCCCATGTGCAGCAGTGTAGCATGCAAATGAAGGTATGTAGCAATTCAGGAAGTGGTGCAGGCATAGTGTAAGCAAGCAGAAATGTAAACCTTAGATAATGGTTTACATTTTTGGAAAACATAAAATTGGAGCCATGACAGCCAACCAAACACATGTGTTATAATGTTAATATATGCCAATGGCATAAAAAAACATGTACAAAATAGAAAATTAACATTTAATATATATAGTTGCACTATTGTGACGTGGAAGCGCAGGGCAGAGGGCTCTCAAGGAAAACATAAAAATATAGAATAAAACGCAATGAAACACATATCATGATTTCCCCATAACAGTCAATGGCAGGCATGCTACACCATACTCATGGTGCAAGGATTGCTAAGGGGAAGTGACAGTGTTATGCGCAGTAGCTAGGAATTAGTAGGCAATGCCATGCAAATGAGAGGAGTAATAGTGAATCACAGATTTCCCGCTGGTGTATGGATGCACAAAACAGCATAGCGTTATAACACCGAGTTGAGCCTCTGAGATAAAGATGACATCAAGAGAGGGTTGTGTCGCCATTGCTGTAAGCACATTGGAGTATTGCTAAACTGGTCTGCCCCTAGCTAGGCAAAGCTGAAGGATAGAGGTGTGCCGAACTGCCCATAGCTATGTTTAGCTGAAAGTACACAAGGTAACTGAGTATGCATGTGAATGGAGATGAAAATGCACATAAAAATGGTAAATGGGTATGCGAATCATGCACTGTAGCTGAAACAGGAAGGATATAGGAAAGAAATAAGGAAATGCTGCAGCAGTGAAATTGTAGTATAAATGACTAATTAACACCTAGGAGCCTACAGTGGATCATTGACAACAGCTAACAAGGCTGCAAGCAGCTACCTGCAGAACAGGGAAGGGGAGGGGCTGTACTGCAAAGAAAACATCAAAGTGTCAAAGCAGAACAAAGACAATATGCAGTATATCAGCAACAAGCCACAATTCGCCATGAATGGGTAGGGAAAGTACAAAACAAGAAAGACGGCATGTGGATGCGTGCCCAATAATGGGAGGGGATCCAGGTCTAAAAGTGAAACAAAAAGCACATATAACTAGTAAAAATAATAAAATAATAGCGGACCCAACTGTAGTGAATGAAGAAAACTTTAATAACACAACCACTGAGCGCTTTCACCCGCCACAATGCGGGTTTCATCAGAGTAACGAAATAATGGAGCAGCATATCATTTATACAACCTTTGACCAATAACAATGGTCCATTCATTTCATGTGTAATTAACAATTAATATGTATTGACAACTAAATGAATCACTTTAATAACATTAATAATTAATAATTGTTGTTATATGGCTTGACCTCTATACTATAAAAGCAATGAAATTACTTCAAATTCATGAAATATATTAATAAATAACACTAATAAATGTTATAAAATAAATCCTAATAAAATATAAATATAAATATAAATATAAAAACAGATATACTATAAATATACTTATACTATAAATAACATTTAATATTTAAAAACACATATTAATATAAATATAATATACATTATACCTACTTTTTAAATATATATATGTTTAATTAAATATTTGATTAAAATATATATCAATCTAGATTGTGTGTGCAATTAATTTTAACTTACTAGCAATTGATATTTGATCATTAATACCGGGTTTTTTACATGCATTTAATCTCAATTGCCACAAACATTCCTTTAATTCTAATAAGGCATTCACATCACCCTCATTAGCCATGTCAGGTGGTATTCTGTCAATAACAAAAAACAGAAATTTCTTGAATTCTGGACACTCTGAACTATGCATATAAAGTGCATTAGTCGTTTTTTTCTTTTTTTTTTTTTTTTTTTTTTATATCCCTACTATATTCTACAATATGCAGTATATCAGCAACAAGCCACAATTCGCCATGAATGGGTAGGGAAAGTACAAAACAAGAAAGACGGCATGTGGATGCATGCCCAATAATGGGAGGGGATCCAGGTCTAAAAGTGAATTAAAGGGCAACAGAGTAATCAAGTCAGGCAAGTAGATCTCCACAGTAAAGTACCCACACTTGCAGTACTCATTGCAAAACCCATAATTAAGACACACAGCAGCTGGAATAGTTCATACATACCCACGTACATCAGCAGCATCCATAGCACAATACTATAAAGTCTGAAAGCACCTCACACACATTTGTGTATTCCCATACACTCTGCATCAGTGGTGTATACAGACGGGGAACTTTTATCATGTACATGTTAGGGGCTGCCATAGCTTTGATCCACTAGTATGTGTTGGAGACTGAAGGTGGTGTGGAGGATGATGTACACGACCACCGCAGGCACCCAAAAAGGAGGAGAGTGTTCAGACCCAGGCTAACCTACCAGGGGCTACATGATCTGGAAATAGTGGAGCATTACAGGGTAGACAGGGACACCCTACAGCAACTTGTGGAGCTGTGCCAGCCATACCTAAGAGCTAGAACAAACAGAGGGGAACCCATCCCAGTGGATACGAAGGCATGTGTAAGCCTGAGAATACTAGCTGCAGGTACATTTCAAAGACCAACTTGGGATATCATGGGTATCTCACAGGCATCAGCATCCAGGGTACTACACCAGTTCCTGGATGCCATGTTACCACATGCCAATGAGTACATATACTTCCCCAAACGCAGGAGGAGTTGGCCAGCAATATGCATCTCTTCCACCATGTGGCAGAATACCCAGAGGTACTGGGTGCAATAGATTGCATGCACATACACATCAAGTCACCACCCGGTGAGCAGGGAAAATGCTACATAAACCGCAAGGGATACCCCTCCATCAATTTCCAGGTCATGTGCAATGCCCAGGGCATTATCATGTATGTGTGTGCTGGCAGCCCTGGAAGCTATCACGACTCCCACATCCGGCATGCCTCACAGCTGTATCAGTTATTTGCCAGGGGGGAAATCCCAAATGGCCACCTGGTTGAGGATGTTGGCTATGCACTGGAACTGTGGATGAGGACTCCCATCAGAAATGCACACACACACCCATGCAGGAATGCCATAATGAGGCACACGCACAAACCAGAATCATCACAGAGCATGTGTTTTGGATGCTGAAATCACGGTTCCGTTGCTTGGACATATCTCATGGAGCCTTGCAGTACTCTCCAGGCACGTGTTTCCACATCTTCATAGTGTGTGCCATGCTACACAAAATGGTCCTGTGGAAACAGCTGCAGCAGTGACAAAACGGTGAAGGCCCTGTCAGCCCACCACCATTGCCAAGGACCCCATAGGCACAGAGTTACTCAGACCACGAACATCCTGATCCAGCCCCAGTAGGCAGACGGAGGCATCCCCAGTATGCCCATGCCTTGGAAAGAGGGAACAAATAGCACACACACTGACAGTGTAGGCACCTAGGGACTGACACCCTTTTCCACCTGCACACACAGTAAAAATGGATGGCATACACACAAGACTACCTTTAAATTGTCATGTATAGGCAGTCTACTGTGTGCATCCAACATAGGCAGTCCTCAACTGATGCACACACAACAGCCAGTGGCACAAGGTAAGTTAACACCTGAAGAGTAAACTAAGCTATCAGCATATGCAGATACTGCATGTATAGATTCATAGGTAGATACTTGGCCAACTGCCAGACGCCATTCAAAAGGCCAGCCAAAATGTGTCAGTGTTTGCCACCCCATTGAGTCATTAACCATCCCTCTGTGAAGCAGAGCCAATGGCGGGATCCCTGAGGTGCATCTACTGTTCCCCATCCACTCTTCAAGGTTTCTCTTGCTTAGTGTTAGTGAGGGGCTCCGTAAAGTGTAGTTAGGTATGTTGTTCCAAAGTATGGGGAGTTTCTGTGACAGGAAGCTGTCCCTCCAGCATCTTCCAGTTGTTGTTATGGCAAGGTCAGCTCACTACAGTGTGTGGCTGACTGTGACATGGATTCCCATCGGTGGAGCATATCCATCAAGCCAGCGTTCGACATGGCTGTGTTGGTCAGCGGAGATCATCTCTGGGTAAACGAGATGCCACTGAGTAATGCAGGAGTTTATTCAGTCCGGCTGCATAGGCCATATGTTGGAGGCCAGTATTCCCCTTGGTGAGGTACATTCGAGGACCTCCCAGCTGTTGGACGTGTCCTCTGATGTACATCCCACATGGATTATTATACACTATGATGGGACTGATGAGTGAGTAAAGGGACACTATAACCCCAATATGTCTAGATGGGAATCTTTTAGTAGTGAGATGGCCTACATAGAAGACTGTCTTAACTACTGTGGAGATGTGATTGCCACAGGGGTGATCACTATCTACCTTAGTCCCCAGATACTCCATTACCTCGTTTGTATTAAAGTGGCTGCCACTCATGTGTTAATATGTGCGTGCCAATTTCACAATGGAATAACCATGCAGTTAGTGCCACCTGGCTAGAGGCTATGTCAGTGGCACCCTGTGATGTTTTCTGTGAGGCCCCCTGAGGGATGTCCGTGTCAGCTGGACTATCCGTCATGGCTCCCAGTTTGCAGTTATTGCCAAACATGGTCTGCCATAGTCCACCTGTGTTTTCCTGTACATCTGAGACATATATGCCAAACAGTAGGGCTCCCAGGATTGAGTCCTGTGGGACACCAGTCATGAGTGTTCAAGAGTTGGACCTGGAGACCACTAGTCGTACCATGTGGATTGTGTGTGTAAGCCCATTGGCAACCCAATCTGTGATGTATGGGTGAATGTACAGGCTGGTGTGGTTATCAGTAATACTTGAATGGGGCATGGTGTCAAAAGCCTTGGTGAGGGCCAGGTGGTATGTGTGAACCACCTCCCCTGTCATCTAACATCTTGGTGACTGTATGTAAGACGTAAAACAGGTTCAGTAGGCATGAACTGCAGTCAACCAAGCTGACCTGGGTTAGGTCACGTGACCGACGGTTACCAATGTCATTGTTAATGAGTGCCATGAGGATCAAACCATACTATTGCAGACCAGGCTAGTCAGGCTTATGGGGTGGTAGTTACCATGACTAACTGTTATAGCTGAAACACCAACCAGGAAAATAGGCACTGTAACAAGGCTAAGCACGAAAATAACCCAGGTTAAAAAACATTTATTTGAAGCGCTTTTCGTTTGCTGGGATACGCAAACTTCTTCAGAAACCATGTTAATTGTTTACAAGCATATAAATACACACAATCAGTCACTATTAAGCCAATCACAGCTCATACAAATATATAATTAATTTGTTGGTTGTTTAACTTTTCCCTTAAAGACACCAGCCCTACCTATCCACTAGTAGCATAATGAAATGCTAAAATGAAATACTAAAATGCTGAAATGCAATGCTGCACAAATGGCAGCATAATGTAACCTGTTACATAATATACAATATGTAACATGTAATATAAATTATACTAACATTAATGTCAAAAAATTTCATTAAAAATAAAAAAGTATAAATAAAATATACAGAAAAAACAAAATACAAAATGTATGAAATATATAATATAGTGCAAAGTAAGACACATCATTTTTCTACCATAGGGTCAATGCCTAAGATTCTTTAATTTAAGAATGCTACTAATTGAGCATGTTTCATTCAGCCCAGGGTGATTGCAAGCATTTAGTTTAATCTGCCAGGCTAATTCTAACTCTTCCAACCGTAAGGGTGCCAGACCCCCTCTTACATCTGTATTCACCTGGTCGATGACAGAAAATTTGAATCTATTGTTCATGTAAAACTGGGTATGTTTAGCCAAAGCATTGTCCTGTTTGTTTTTATTAATAGCATACTGATGTTCATAGATCCTTTCACGGAGCCTACGCTCCGTTTTAACTACGTAAAATGCAGGACAATGCTGGCAAGTTGCTAAATAAACAACCATCTTTGAGTTGCAATTCAACCTAGATTTTAATCTAATTTGGAACCCACCCACTGTTACCGAGTGTATGTTGTCCACAAATTTACAATAATTACAACTTTGACATTTAAACATTCCCGGCACCCTTGATACAGTCCGTCGCTGTTGTTCAAGTAGATCCTTCAAATTCCTACCTCTTCTAAATGTTACCCGTGGTGTGTCACCCATCTTGACAAAGATGGAAAAATTTGTTCTAAAAATACCTCAGTTTTTCTTAATAATATCTAAGCAAGCACAACTATGCAAATTGAATGTGGTAATAAAGTTCACTTCATTTTGTGTATTATGTGACGAACTATGTGCCATAATATCATTAGAGTCTGAAACAGGACTTGAAGTTTCATCATTGCATGATTTAACTTGCAATAAGGGTTTATATGTCCCATTAAATCTCTTATATCGGACTTCCTTTATTAAATTGTCAAGTAATCCTACTGGGTACCCTCTGTGTAGAAACATGGACTTTAAGTCACATTTTTCTACAAAGTCCTGATCCTTACTTACTATCTGTGCAGATCTCACTAGTTGCCCTTTAACCACAGAACACTTTTTGTGGTGGGGGTGGCAAGTTGAGAAATGAAAAGATGAGTTGGAATAAGTACTCTTCCTATAGTTATTGGCAACATATCCACCTAAAACCCTATTCTTAGATATCCAGGTATCTAAATATGCTATAATCTCTTCATTAAAGGTAGCAGTAAATTGTAAAAATTGGGTTGATTCATTAAACTTTTGGACAACGTAATAATTGATGTTGACATCACCATTCAACAAAATAAATATGTTGTCCAAATATCATGTGTAGTAAATAATCAAATCATTAATACTTGCATCCTTGAATACGTATTCAGATTGCCAATAAGCCATCACAGATTTTGCTATGCTAGCCCCACATGGTGAGCCCATAGCTATACCAACTTTTTGTAGGTAAAAGTTGTCACCAAACATGAAAAAGTTGTTGTATAGAATAATTTCCAATAATTCAGTAACTAGCACCACCTAGCTATCCGGGGCACCATGTTTCCTTAACAACAGATTTACCCATTCAATGCCTACATCCTGAGGTATACATGTGTACAAATCCTTCACATCAACTGTGAGAAAGTTATAGTCAATATTAAATTCCAGGTTATCTAATCTTTTAAGGAATGACCACGAGTCTTTACAAATTTGTGGTTCCTTAACCAAATATTTTTGTAGGATTACGTCTACTACTTTAGCACAAGGATAAGTGGGTGAACCTCAGCCGTCAACTAATGGCCTCATAGGTGGATTCGATATATCCTTATGTTTCTTCGGTATCCCAAACATATAAGAATATCTAGGGTACAAAGTGGACATATAATTGAATACATTCTGCTCTATCCTCCCCTCAATGAACAAGTCTTCAATACTACTTTTAATAAAGCTGTATGCGTTATTTATTTCCGATCTAGAACTCATGACGTATGCAGAATTATTTAATAATGAAGTCATCCTTCCTACGTAATCAGCATTGTCAAACACAACCAAGCCCCCCCCCCTTTAATTGGTTTACAAATTCGAATGTCCTGGGATTTAATATACTCCAGACATTTGGTTTCATACTTACCGACACTATGTTTACCAGTGGTAGGAAGCCCTCTTTTTATACTTTGCCTTAAATCCAACTCACAAAGTTGTTCAAAAACCTGCAACAAGGGGTGTAGAGGAGGATTGACAGTACTAGGAATGTAAAATTGGTTTGAGTTTGACTCATTAGTTATGGCACCCATCATTAAATTGAAATTTAACTTCCTAGTGAACACTTTGATGTCAATGACAGTTTTCACTAAATCAAGCTTTTGTTCAGGAACATAAGTATACCCTTTAGATAAAAAGTCTACTATGTCAGGAGATATAACTGCAGATGAAAAATTGAACACCAAAATCACCTGTCTTATTGGTGATTATAACTGGTTTAGATGAAATACAGTCCCTAGACCTCACAAGACCTTTAAGACCTGTGTCAAGTGCAGACAAATCTAAAACTGACATATCATCAGGTAAGGCTAAACAAGGTACAACATCAGCACAAACAGTACCAAAATATTCAAAGTTGTCTACTGTTAAGTCTTTCTTTTGTTGTATTTCCACTGTTATTTGTTCGACTGGTAACTGTTCTGTTGTTTCGGTTTGGCCGCCATGTTGTTGGCTGACCGAAAATTTGTGTTAAAGTCCTGATTTAAATGGACATTATTATTTTGACCTTGTTGGAGGTGAAGTAACCTTTCACTCCTCCTTAGTTCTTGTTGCCCATCAGTGTTCCCATAACTAACTGGGCTAGAGTTATTGTGAACAGTGGCAGAAAGTTGTACACTGCTGTTCCCACTCTGACATTGATTGTTACCCATGGTGGCACTAGTCGGTTTATTCAGTGAGTTAAAGTCAGGAGAGTCATGCCAAACTTGAGCTGCTGAGGGAGCTGGATATGCAATGCCCTCATTGTATGCCTTGCAGTCACGATCTAACTTCTTTATTTTATTGCTTTTCAATTTAGCTAAATATTGGTCTATACTAGTAAACATACAAGCGTATTCTAATTTATATCTATAAAAATCAATATCTATTTTAATGCTGGAATCCAGTTCTATTACTTTATTGTTGAGCTCTCCAACCCAAACAGTGTAGTGCTTGACCATGAGGTCCAGTAACTCGAACCCTTGACGGTCAAATAATTCAATCAATTCTTTATGAAAAATAGAGTTTGCAACAAGCCCGGTAGGAAATTGATGGTGCCTTAAACCTTTGGGCACCACCTTCCATAACAGGCATTCACGGAAATAGGCTATTTCAAGTTGTAATTTTTTAAGTTTTACTAAATAGCCATCCAAAGATTTAAGTTTGGCTACTATATCAAGCAGTAAATTATTGTTACCTTTGTTGAAATGCTGGGGTTCCATGTCCGTAGATGTTACACTGCTGAATGAGAAGCTCTCAGTAAGCCATTTGTTCATTTCTGGACATCCAAGTAGGATAATATCTCCAAAAACAGACAAGCTAGTGCCTGTATGAAAATGCTGAGGTGATGAATCACTCGCCATGTTTCTATGACAAGCCTCCAATGCACCAGTCACTCCCAAATTACTGGCCGGACAATTTGGTTCCCTAAAGGCCGATAATGTAAGCGATCGTCCCTGCAATGCTGAAGATGAGCTTGTAGCTACTTCCGGCCTTAAAGCTGAAACAGTAGAGGTAGAGGTAATGGTTGAAGTAGTGGCTGCCTCCTGGCAGCTTCCATTGACAATTACCAAGGGTGGTGTTCTGTGGTTAAAGGGCAACTCATGAGATCTGCACGGATAGTAAGTAAGGATCAGGACTTTGTAGAAGAATGTGACTTATTTAAGTCCATGTTTCTACACAGACGGTACCCACTAGGATTACTTGACAATTTAATAAAGGCAGTCCAATATATGAGATTTAATGGGACATATAAACCCTTTTTGCAAGTTAAATCATGCAATGATGAAACTTCAAGTCCTGTTTCAGATTCTAAACTTCAAGTCCTGTTTCAGACTCTAATGATATTATGGCACATAGTTCAGTACATAATACACAAAATGAAGTGAACTTTATTACCACATTCAATTTGCATAGTTATGCTTGCTTGGATATTATTAAGAAAAACAGGGGTATTTTTAGAACAAATTCTTCCATCTTTGTCAAGAGGGGCGACACACCATGGGTAACATTTAGAAGAGGTAGGAATTTGAAGGATCTACTTGAACAACAGCGACGGACTGTATCAAGGGTCCCGGGAATGTTTAAATGTCAAAGCTGTAATTATTGTAAATTTGTGGACAACATACACTCGGTAACAGTGGGTGGGTTCCACATTAGATTAAAATCTAGGTTGAATTGCAACTCAAAGATGGTTGTTTATTTAGCAACTTGAAAGCATTGTCCTGCATTTTAAGTAGGTAAAATGGAGCGTAGGCTCCGTGAAAGGATCTATGAACATCAGTATGCTATTAATAAAAACAAACAGGACAATGCTTTGGCTAAACATACCCAGTTTTACATGAACCATAGATTCAAATTTTCTGTCATCGACCAGGTGAATACAGATGTAAGAGGGGGTCTGGCACCCTTACGGTAGGAAGAGTTAAAATTAGCCTGGCAGATTAAACTAAATGCTTACAATCACCCTGGGCTGAATGAAACATGCTCAATTAGTAGCATTCTTAAATTAAAGAGTCTTAGGCATTGACCCTATGGTAGAAAAATGATGTGTCTTACTTTGCACTATATTATATATTTCATACATTTTGTATTTTGTTTTTTCTATATAATTTATTTATACTTTTTTATTTTTTAATGAAATTTTTTGACATTAATGTTGGTATAATTTATATTACATGTTACATAGCATACATAGCATTGAATTTCAGCATTTTAGTATTTCATTTTAGCATTTCATTATGCTACTAGTGGTTAGGTAGGGCTGGTGTCTTTAAGAGAATAGCTAAACAACCAACAAATTAATTATATCTTTGTATGAGCTGTGATTGGCTTAATAGTGACTGATTGTGTGTATTTATATGCTTGTAAACAATTAACATGCTTTCTGAAGAAGTTTGCGTATTCCAGCAAATGAAAAGCGCTTCAAATAAATGTTTTTTAACCAGGGTTATTTTCATGCTTAACCTTGCTACAGTGCCTATTTTCCTGGGTGGTAGTTACCATGGTCAGTTGTGATTTCCCCATGATGGAGTGGAATGACTATTGCCACGCGCCATTGTATGGACATGTAGCCTGTGGAGAGGCTGAGGTAGGAATGCATAATTAGGTGAGGGGCAGGTTGTCATGTACAGCTTGCAAGATGCAGTCTGGGTCAACATCTGCCTCCGTTGATGCTGTGTTCTGCTGTTAGAGAGGGCCATTTCCACCTGTGTGTCTCTGATGGTTGGGATACTGTACTTTACAGGTAGTGTTGTGAGCTCTTTCGATGGAGAAGTATGCAGCGAATGTATCTGCAAGGATGTTGGCGATATCAGTAGGGTCAGCATATTTTGCGCTATATTTCACTGGCACAGTGGAAATCTGTGTGTCACCATGTAGATCCTTGACATAGCCAAAGAAGGCTTTGTGGTTATCTTTCAAATCCTTGCACATTCTCCTGCTGATGTTAGCCTTAGATGATGTCATGAGGGACCTATATATCATACTAATAGTGGTCACGGATATCTGCCCTTTGTGGGATTTGCTGTGTGTCTGGAACACTGTCCTACGTCTGTAGTGTAGCCTGTTTATTGCAGATGTCCACCAGACCAGTGTCCTTGTCTAGGAGGAGTGAGTCTTGGTTTATCAGCGATGGCATGATCCATATATCCATGTAGGTGCTTATAGACTGCAATTATAAATCTGTCTGTATCTGGAGCAGTGTTTTGCCTTAGTGTGGGAGCTGTGAAACCCCCCACCCCTGTCACTAGTAGTATAAATTTAGCTGTAGGAAAGGTATAAACTGTGGTATCAATGTGTGGGGGAGATGCTAGGGTGTGGAAACAGTGAATAGTTCATGGTCAGATCTAACCAGTGACCGGTAAACCTCCACTGTGGTGCACCCATTGCCCATGTTGGTGATGACCACATCTAGTAGCTTCCACCCCACATTAGGGAGTTTGCCACCTGATACAGGGCATATGAGGTGATACATTCCAGGAAACGCTGGTCCCGGAAGTGAGTACCGGAGTACGTTTCCCAGTTAATGGTATGGTAGTTGACATAGACCAATGCCAGTGTGTGCATTAGGACTGTCATGTTCTCCACTGTCTCTAGGTTGGTGGAGGTCTTGGGTCATGGAGGGTGATCTGTAGCAGGCCACATTCAACATTACTGTTGTGGCTAATGTTAGCTGCACATGGATGATCACAGAGGTATCATGCTGCCCCACTAACCTGGAGGTGTAGGTATCCCTGATGAATATGGATACATCCCCTCCATGTCTGTCAGTCCATGTTCCGTGGCTGAAATTTGTGGTATGGGTTGTAGTCTGGTAGTGCTGGTGTGCTCTCAGGAGCCTTAAGACAGATTGCAGTTAATGCACAGATGTTGATGTTGTCTATCCTGAAGAGTGCTGTGAGTGCATGCATGTTGTGATCACAACCGCTGGTGTTGAGTAGCATAAACCACATTAAATCTGCTATTGTGCTGCTTATAGAGCTGGTATTCACCTTCAGAACTCTCCTAAATAAGGTACCATGGGGGCGCCAATAGCCTTTTCCAGTATTCCAAAGTGTAAGGCAGACACATAGGCTGGTATGGTATCATTGCATGCATGTTGCTCATCTGTGCTTGATTTTCATCTCCCCTGTAGGTAACCTAGTGGTAAGGAATAGAAAGCCTTAACTTTATACAAGTCTTCTAGCTTCCAACATAGGCATTTGGAGTAACTAACTATCAGTGTTCCATATGTTCATGCTATACTCAACTGTTTCCTGACTACATGGTGAGTTCACACTGTATATTGCGATCTGAAGGTCTGTTTATTTGCCTATTATGGCTGTGATGGCCTGCACGTTAAAGTTGTACAGATAGCCTACTATCTTTCTGCCTAAGGGCAATTAGAAGCATAGCAACAGTGTGTTAGCCTTCTCCACACCATTGATGAAGTAACTGAGCCTCTGTCAAGCATAGCCAATGAAGCAATCCCAGGCAGAGTTGCAAGAAGCTGTTGAAGACTGGGGTTGTGGAGGGTTATAGGGGTGCTTAGTGATCAAAAGAGGGCATGTTAATGTGGCAATTCAACACCATTGAATTCCCCCAACAGGTCTTGCAGCTATCAACTGGACAGGCTCCCCCACCCCCTGACTGTATGCTTCTGAGACACATGATCCCAGGGGTGTATAGTCTGTTACCCATTCACACAACAAGGTTTCCCTTGAAGTGTGTCAGTGAGCGGCTATGCCTAATGTAGCTAGGAATGTAATGTATTTTCTCACAGTACTTTTGTTATATGTTACGTCATGAGTATGTGAAGCTCAGTGAGTTAGGGAGTTAGCGCCCTTTGTTTAGCCTAGCTTACACATAGAAACCATCTAAATAGGAAATAGGCTGAAGCAACGTTAATGTCAACAGTGTAATGGTTACAGCATCCGCATAGTATCTGTGCATTCGAGGTTACAATCCCGATAAAGGCAGAGATGTTTATCATGTGCAAAAGTATACCTTAACCACAGCTTGCATATATTGGTAGTAATCATCTGTATAATAAACATTCGAATCACCCATATAAACCCATGTGTGCAGGAGAGTACAGTCAACAGAGAATGTAATGTCATGACAGCACATAGTGAGATGTTACGTCACTGACATTTATATATCCGGAGTAGTTATCAGATGTGGCCGTGTTTGCGCGCACAGGTTATACGTCATAACGTTTGTTTAACTGTGTTTAACCACTGCTATAATGTCACACAAACACTATTAAACATTCTTACAACTGCATAAATGAGCCTTACTCTGCATTAAACAACATTCGTAAAGCATCAAAGGTGTCGAACCCTGGACCATGCACACTATAGTTATGGGGCGTACCACTAAGCCATCTGAGGTGTACACGTGTCATGGTCCTGAGACTACACCTTATACCATATGCATTTCAATGTAATGATCACAAAAGGGACAGTGGCCTTGTGAACATATATACAGTACATTGTACTGTACTGTAGTTTGTGACCCAACACATTCCAGTCTACAGATGTATTACTGTTACAAACTAATACGAAATATATATACATATGTATATCTATCTATATATATATATATATATATATATATATATATATATATATATATATCTATATATGTCTCAGTGATGTCTGCACACACACACACACACACACACACACACACACACATATATATATATATATATATATATATATATATATATATATATATATATATATATATATATATATATATATATATATATATATATATATATATATATATATATATATATATATATATATATATATATATACATATAAGCATCTATGAACACACTTCATGACACAGAAGCACTCCAGAGGAATTGGAGTGTACACAAAACACATGCAGCTCTGGTATCAAAACAATTAATATTAACCTAAGTCACCATAGAATGGGTGGTTGTTGTGTATGTGAAGATTGTGGTGTGGCGGAATGATGGGTAATGCAATCATGCATCAAGGAGGACCTGGGTCAGATGTCCAATAAGTGAACTGGAAGGGCATACATGGAGCATGGGGACAATATAAAAAGGACACAAAGCAAGAACCATACTCATTCATAATACACCCTGTCATGTCACACTGCAGCACCTAATTTCATAAACATATGAACATTAACATGTATCAGACATATGTTCACCAAGTGATTGTCACATATGTTGTCAGTAGTGAGGAATGTCTGTAGTACAATGTATATTCTAAACACCACAATATTCATGCATATCTCAGATGCCGTAGTGGTAAGACAAGTGACTGTGGTGTTCATGGTCCCAGGTTCAGAACCTGCAAGGGCTGTTAGGTTATTTTGAGGGCCAGAATAAGGGCTTTTGGATGCAGATGGATTAAAGCAGTCTTAAGCAGATGTAAGTGGGTTTCCACATGTTTGCGCGATGGTAAGCGGCACTGCTACACGGTAAACGGAGAAGCACTTCACACGTTTGGCCTTTGCTATACATCACACAGACCACGGGCAAACCTGCTCACAACCATGTAAATGTGCGTTATTCACACTTTCACTACCAGTGCTTACTCTGAGAAGTAAAATTATAACACCTTCCAGGAGTAGAACCCGCAACCATGTACTCCATCCTCTGGTTAACCTAATACTAAGCTACCTGGGATATACCTATCCCACTTGTGTATGCAGACAGGTTGAAACACAAAAGGGAGGAATGTGTTGAAATAGGACAACCCGCCACATACCCAATTAAAGACGTATGCTCATATATATATATATATATATATATATATATATATATATATATATATATCTACATATAGAGAGAGAGAGAGAAAGAGAGAGAGATACATAGAGATGTGTCTATATATACAGGTCTACATATATATGTAGATATATAGATAGGTTAGAAACATCTACACATCTATGGAGGTACAGATAAACATATGCAATAATGTATATATCTATATACGGTTCCACTTGAAATCATCGAATTACCATTTCATCGAATTGCAACTCATCGAGACCAAATCGTCGAAAACTCATTTCATCGAAAACTCATTTCATCGAATCTCAAATCATTGAAAACTATGAAGCAACTACAAATAACATCCCAGACACTTTGTAGTATGTTTATGCAGGGGGTCTCAATGAGTTGCAATTTGATGAAATGGTAATTCGATGATTTCAAGTGGAACCCTATATACATATACACACACACGTGTGTGTGTGTATACACATATATATATTTTTATATATATATATATATATATATATATATATATATATATATATATATATATATATATATATACACATACCTACATGTCTGTAGACAGCATCCAAAGTGGTCATATCTGAGTTTATACTGAGTAGTTTATACTGATATGAGTGGTCATATCTGAGTATATAACATGGACCATAGCAATCACACATTAGGCCTCCCCCCCAAACAATATGAACATAACATATGAAGAGTATATGCCAATACGCTATTACAAATATGTTCTATGGACACAGTCACCAACACAACTGCATTGACTGCAAATATCCATGACAGAATCACACAGACATCTTTCATTTTGCAAATCTTTATTACATTCCAAAGTATTGCCAAAAGGATTCAAGTACTATATACAGGAAGCATTTAATAGTGCCTTAATGAATCAGCCTGCATTAACCATAGTATTAGTCCACTAAGGGATAGGTGTTCACCTAGGGAAAGAACACCCACACACATATAGACGTTGTTTAAAAGAGGTCCCTACACACCTGCATGTGCTATGTACACCCACCATCTACCCCACAACCGAAATAATTACATCAATAAATACTGTCATACCATATCCAATTATGCAAGTGCTGTACAACATCTGCTGAAACCTTAACATACCTGGACACAGACATACTAACATGGCCCTATGTGAAACAGTTGCATTATACAATTGAGCAGCCACTGATGTAACAGGGTTTGTATGAAATAATCCCTTTTTGGAGGGTTGAAAGGTTCGTACACCAGGAAGTCTTACCGAGTGCTGATATAAGCACAGTATGATACACAGTGACACCAAACTAAATATGTCTGGTAAGCACACTGTAAACCCCCTAACATTATATGCATAGCTATGAAGCATTGAGCTTGTCAAACAACCTGGCCAGACTGAAACATATGCAGAAGTATTAGGCACAGACAAAACCTGCACAAGTAGCAATGTTCAGAAATATAACAGCAGTACTCACATTTAGACCAACTCCTCTAGGAATTGCATGCAATATATTACTGTTCTTCTCAATACAGCTGTTGCAATGGATTCCAAAGAAAACCTCCATGCTGTCTACCTCACAAGTAAGGTAAAGGGACAATGCCCAAGTGGAGTACTCAGTTATACTCCACTATAGACATGGTATTGGCTAAGGCAGTAGCAGCGCAGCTGATGTGCATGTAATTAGCTACTTAGGAACACCAATTAGCCATCGGTATAGCACATGTTACTGATCTGTAACTATAAAAGGTTGCCTTGTCACACATTCACACCATCTGCATCTACCTGTAGGACAGTACAAAACACAGAAAGATGAACTGAAAATGAGTACTACACTAGTTAATAACACTTCCAATTACTAAGATGGTATATATAACATGCAGTATGCCTGTGTATGTAGTATCTGTTCTGTAATCAGTGCATATAGTGGAAATAGCTATCTTGTAGCAATGTATTGTTGAGCAGTAGTAATGCTTGTAGTATTCTATGTGTGTACTGCTGTAGATCACATGGCACACTCCACATACACCACAAGGGATGCAATGGGTTGGAACCCACCATTTTGTTTCCAGCCACTGTCAGTGTCAGGATTGGTCCAACAAGTATGTGCTATAACAGGGGATAGTATATGTTGTTATATTATAACAGTCGACATATGTATGGGTGTATAAGTAAGATGAACATTTTAAAGGTGGGCTTACCATGCAAATATGGCATGCATTGTGGGATATTGTGCCAATAACTGTATAATGTACAGTAGTCTAGGCAGATCTGTATTCTATTCTACATAGCAGTTCTGATATGTTATGCAAACAGTAGTTATATCTATTAGCAATTACAATACTCAATGACAGGATACATAGCATTAGTATTCATCTGACAGGTTAGCAGCATGATAGCAAAGATAATTGGAAGAGCCAGGTAACTATCCATACACATAACACATGTAATATCCACCTTTCTACTATAGTTTGCAACCAATAACAGCTGTGCATGTGTACCTGTTATGCAAATGTGTAGTGACCCTTGTTACAGGGCTGTGCCAAATGGCTATTTGCACACCTACATAGAGTGGATATTGAGAGTACAGACACACTGGTCAAACTACCAGGTTTATGTAGCCCAACCTAACAGCCGCCTGCACATACTGTATGTAAGGTAGTGCACAGCACTGGTAATTAAACAGATTGCACATCATCTTTAACTCCAGAGTAACATCTGCAGTAGGAGTGCAAGATGTAGGAGACAGCTGCCCAAATGTAATAGCCGCATCATAGGTGATGGCTCCCACTATCTGATTATATCCTGATCATGTTGACAGTGGCATCAGAGCCTATTGATACATGACTCTGTTTGGAGAGTGGGCGTCTGTGCCCAACAGAGCTCATGGCCCTGGTGGATATGTGAGTATATACCCAGAGAAGGAAACAGACCTGTAGACACTTGCATCATCTGTAATCAACTAACAGGATGTGATGTGCTCCTCAGAGGAGGTTTCCTGCCAAGGGTAGCTACACTGTGTCTGTAATAGCCAGTGCTGTCACGTCCATAACACAAATAATTACATGTGAGCATCACTGTCTAAAACATCTTCATAGGCAATATGTAAACTATGTACTGACTGCTCATACAGGCATGTCCACTAGTCAGCTACTGGTGTCTCTTAATGTGAGCTTTGTATATGTGGCCATCCTGGGGGAATGTAATCTCTTTGCCATGTGCACTGCCAGACTCACCTAACACCACACCCCATGCATTGTTTGAGATGCAGTTACAGGGGCAAGCTGGATGGCAGCCCAGTTCTACAGCCATGACTGGACTGGACAGTCATGAGGTGTAGGTTAACTCATGCAGCTCATCTACACAACCAACACATACCCTTAACAGAACACAGTGAGGACACCCACACACACTACCAAAAATCACACACATTCACAGACTGGTCTAAGTATCTGGCCAAACAAATGACCCCCCCAAGCAGGAAGAGACAGACACCGATATACACAAACTGTATGACATAGTTTGCATAATTGTGCTACACCTCTGAACACATGACTGGAAACATGCCCAACAGTACTCATTTATGAGTGCAAACTCTAACACTATGTTACACACCAACCTATATGAGGGCATACATACTGTCAGCTGCTTGTCTGACATGATTAGCCACATACTCATACACTCAGACCACCTATTGATCTATACATATGGCTCTGGCATATTCCATGTTGTTTTGCAGGACCTGTGATGCAGTAGCCTGGACAGCATGGAAACACATGTAGGAACTGTCAGGTCTTATAGGCCATGGAAGTATGTCCCAAGGCCTGGGTAGCATTCTGCCACTGGCCAGAATGATACTGCAGTACAGAGACAAAAGGATTGTATTCCACAATTGTGTATTGTAGTCGTCCATGTCTCAGGGTATGCAGTATCTGTCATCCTGGGATAACATGGTTGACAGACCATGATGCTTTGCCAGACAGGGCCTGCACCTGTCACCACTGGGAATCTGGCTACATCCTAGGGCTCATGCCTCTCCTATAGTGCCTTCATCATGCACGATTTAGGTGAGGGTCCACTGCAGTTACAGGGCCAGCCAAGCAATACACTGCAGATATTGCTACACAATGATACATGTCAGAAACACTATGCAGATACACGTATGTTAATCCCTAACATGGAGAACATGCAGTGCAGTGGCTGAGACATGTTTTAACACTCCAGAGAGCACACCTGCATGACCGTGTTATAACACATACCTCACCTTTTGCCCATTATCCTTTATTGGAACACATGGGCTGTAGGTGTGTCCATATTCCTGAAGGATATGTACACCCCCACACTAATTGCACTTGCATAACATCAGATGCATTATGCTGAGCAACTACCTTTGTGCGACAGTGGAATTCAATATGCACCTTGAGACAAATCACCCACCAGGCCGCGGACTTCCCAACTGCCATAATGTCCTGTAATGGGGAAGAATTGGTCTGAGACAGAACCATACTATTGGCTACTCTCAACTATTCCATTATGAACTGTGAAGATTCCTCATGTACCAACAGCTGCGCTCAATGCATGTTGGATTCCATCGACCCCACTGACCTGGTTCACAGTAGTCACAGAAACAGAGCTAACAGTATGCTACACACAGTTAGTCTCCAATGCCAATGTTCTGTTCCCTAAGAGCAGAGTGGTGAGTGCCATGGCACCAATGCAGATGGGCAATGCATGTGCAAATGCTGAATACTACACAAATGAACCTTAAGCAGTCACATATGTGCAGTGATTGTGCCATTGAAACAGAACCAGGAGTCAACCCAACACAAACAAGTAGGCAAACTGGTGGTATCATGCTTTAAACTGTACCACAGAAGGTAGTAACTGTTGCAAGAGTGAACACACATGCGTGTAGGTGATCCCTGGTCAGCCTCAGTAAGATGCAGATACACCTTATGAAACCACGGAAAGCTACCGTGAAACCAATCAGCCACATATTATGAGGCCAAGCATAGAGCATTCTATAGCTGTGTCATTAATCGTAATGGCAACAACAAGACCTGCCGTGCTGCACAGCACTATGTCATGGGAAGTACTGCACCTACAGAAATAGCACCTGCTCATCCTGATAGGGTCTCAGAGAACCTAAACCCACTCTCATCTCCCCCCACCCACAACAGGTACATTTAGTAAGATATCCATGTACACGACAGGGCCCTTGTACTAACAACTATGCAGGTACAAGCTGCACTCTCTAATGCCATACATACAGCTTTCATGGGACCTCTCACCATCCCAGGGTGTATCCTACACAAATGTAAGAACAGTCAGCTATCTACATACTCATCATGTTCAATCATAGCTCCATGTCAGGCTGTGTACACACCAAATGGTGTATAGCAACAGTTATCAAACCGCATAAAGGGGGGAGACACCATTGATAATGGGACATAGTGCACAACTACCCTACTGAGTCTGGTCTGTATGCCCATAAACCATGGTTAATGTAATTGATGTACTCGGTACAGATGTAGATGACAGTAGGGTTGATTCACACTGCATGTCATGACCTTGCCAGGTCATAGGACACCATCACCCATACTGTGTTTCAGCTGCACTCAGTAAACTAGGTGTATATACCTATGTCACAGGAGTGGTTGGCAACTGGACTGCTGGCAGAACCCACACTACAGAAGGTGTCCAACAAATAAATGCACATCAAACCAGTGCCAGCCACAGTAATACAGTGGTCATTCCTGGTACGCCACCTTTTTGGTATCTATACCACATAGACTAACACAGAAGGCATCAGCCTATTGATGTCTGCAAATGACTATGAACTAGGAGTAATAGTCAACTCATTGTGTGATGCGTTCAACATACAGAAGGGCCTTAGTGTGTCAGATGTGTGGTGTGTGATGTATGGCCACATTCTGACACCTAAAGATTGCATTGTCACCCCCCCCCCCAGGGCCTATATAAGCCTAGTGAAATGGTACCATGGCTTTTGCCACCCAAAAAAATTATGTTCCTGTACCCCTGTCAAGCAGAGCCACACAAGTGATCCCCAGGGTGAATTTCCTATCTCCCATCCAATCATCAAGATTTTTCTTGAAGACTGCTAATGAAGAGCTTTGTTTGATATAGATAAGTAGTTTGTTCCAGGGTGTCAACCAGGAATATAGAGATAACTGCTAAGCAATACTCAACACCCATGTGGCCCATAATAAATCACATATTTCCTTTAAGGGTTATTGCCCATGTGTAGATAGTCTACACTGCCCTTCACAATCCCTAGCTGCACTATTTAGCATGCAGCCTACCCTGAATAAAACCATGTCCAACCCAGAGGTGCTGGACATGCTACACTTAACACATCCTGATCCCAAATAAACACATACATCATGGACATCTGCCTTTCTAGTACAAGGATCACAACATGCCTGACAGATCCCTGTCACATACACTTAACACACTTTTGCCATACTATGCATCCCTGTCCAGCAAAACTGCACATCAACCCTCTCTGTGACATGGTGTGATGACCGCATGTCAAATATATCAGCAACCATGTGCATCAGTTCTGCGGCACTGCTTGAACTGGCCACTGAATATTACCTGTCTGTTGCCTACAGCTGGGTAACCTGTCTGTCTAGGCTCATAAATGGCCCAGGGCATATAGCCTACCACATCACTATGACCATAGATGCCATAGTTGATATTCAACCCTGCAAATACCATCAGGCTAGCTATTGTCCCATGTGTTACATATGTGCAACACAGGCAATACATGGCAGGATGTTACACAGATGTACAGTGCCATGTAGATGTATATGGCAAAACACACACATGCTTGAAAGTCTGCAGGGTCACAGGTCATGTCCCTAACGGCTATGTATGACTATATATGTGGCATATACACAGCATTAAGGTGATTGCATTAATGTGAACACATCCAGGCATGTGCTGATAGGTAAAGACACCACTACAGGCAAAAGACATGCCTACGTCAAGACAACATCCACATGGTGTATGAGCAATGTCAACACATGACACACACACATATATGGCAATAACATCACATCACCAGTAGGTGTCAAATGTGTGTGACTTATACATGTCAGTGGTGTTAGTGTCATGTAGATCTACAAAGACGTATTTGTAAAGTTAATAAATGTGATACACATGTATGTTCAGCTGTACTGCTGTACTTCTGTGTGAGGTTCTGTGACCTGTCTCCATCATTATGTCTTCCAGGTTTGCCCCGTAGCCGACTGCCACCATACAGCTGCTTGAAGGATGTGGTCCTCATCCCATACCTCCTCGACAACTACACAACGTTCTTCAGCCATGTGCCACAGGATGCACAGCAGCCGGATGCCCTGTGGGAGGAACTCTGCAGGAAGGTAAATGATGTTGGCAGTCACAATCGCACATATCAGCAGGTGCACCAACACTGCACTGACCAGATAAGATGGGCAAAACAGTGTGCAAATGCAATCGCCAGGGAAGAAGGTGCAACAGGTGGGGGCACTCACCCAGCCCCCACTCACATGTACCGAGGAGCTACTGACCAACCTGGGGACACCTGCAGACCTCCATTCACAAGCGTTAGCTGGTATTGTGGAGGTGGGTGTCTCTCAACTACTGAGCCTGGAGTTGCCTGGTAAGTCACTACTGCACATAAAACACAACCATATAGCACATAGATACATGTATTACTGTACAATATGTAATGTAACATCATATGCAAGGCATGTATGCACACATGCCTCATACTATAGTCTGCTACTCTATGTATGCACAGATATGCATACTCCATAATATAGTGTATTGTACTGGCTTATGTGCTAACATAGACATTGCACCCTGTAGCTAACACACAGGTGTAGATAATGATCATACTGCTGTGACACCCCTGTTTAGGTGCCCCTGGCATTTTGCAGTGACAGCAGCCTGTGTCAGGTGAGATTGTTATTATTTACTAGGCGTGATAATGCACAGAACATATTAGTTGCATGCTATCTGCCATAACACACGTACACATAGGGTGGCCCTGGTAATGGACACTGGTCAGACCTGCAATGCATCACACTGTCTACCTATGTGAAACAATAGAAGACTATATGAAACACCTATGCTAAAACTTCCAAACCATCATTGCCAGATATGTGGACAACAGTTTATACAATGGTGGAGGTGTGTTCCACTGAAGGGACAGGTACTACATATCAGCATTACACATATTGGGAATATGAACAGTACTGTACAGAGAGCATATGTGTGCACACAAAATAAATATGTTGGAGCTGGAGTATGCCCAGCCCACAGGATACACCCTTGTGGAGTATACCCTTGCTATAAATGTCACACAATGTCATGTGTTATCAGACATGTCCATGACATGTAGTGGGCTGACTGCAACACTGCTCAACTATCCTGCAAAACATGTCTCACATCCCATACATACCACCCTCTGTCTGCATAACCCTGTCCTCAGTGGAGCATATGACATCTATGGATGTATGTCATATGGGATAACACTGATATGTGAAATAAGATGGCAATCACAACCACTGGACTGCACATGTGTACATATGGCCATGGAGGATGGCCAGAGACATGAAGCAAAGCATACAGTAGAAGTTATGCACATGTGTGTACACCCTGTTGTACATTGGCTCGACACAATACAACTATGGCCTTTGTGTAATGGTAATATTGCAGATGTGAAACACTACACATCATACAGGCCTGTGCACAGCTTGTGTAAGTATAACATGAAACCACCACATAACATGTCTTGAACATCTGGTGTGTATCACGACATGGAAGCATTCATCTATTCCGTATCCAAATACATACATGTGTTGCACAACATAAACATACATCCACATCAAGCCACAGATACAGTAGATTCACCTTGCTGGTGTCAGACATCACTGTCATGCCTGCTCCTCATGTGTGTGAGGTACACAGATGGCATGTGGGACATAGAGAACTTGTACATTATCCATGTGTGGCCATAGTTGGCAGGTATCAGTAATATGGTTGCAGATTTCTGCCTCTCCTCGACTAGTTTAGACCAGTTTACAGGCATTGCTGTATTCTGGGCATTTTTTTCACTGTGTTCTGCTTCCTAGCTGGCAATTCTCTGCAGCTTTGTCCTAGTTTTAACTGTTTGCTGCATTATTTTAAAATCTGCACTTTTTACTTTCCACTTGGATCAGCTGAATGCTTACCTGAACTCTTTTTGTTGTTTTTTTTCTGTTTGCCATTTAAATCTATGAGTTTACACTAGCCTTGAATTTGATCGAAAGTTTGTTTGTTTGTTTGACATTTGGCTGTGGAGGCTGCCAATAAGGAGTGTGCTGGCTGTCCATCTGTCTTATACTTGTTCCTGCATTTTCTGTGTCTGCTTTTGGCTGTGGTGTAACAAAAAAAATAATCTGTTTCCCTCTCCTTGACTAGTTTTAGACCAGTTTGCAGGCGCTGTATTCTACGGGCTGTAATTGTAGTTACACTTTGTCCATTTTTGATAGAAGGAAGTTTCTTTGCTCACCAGTGGGAGTGGGGAGCCTTGAACAACCTATCTGTCCCTGTAGGAAGTGACCTCCAGCACAAGCTGTAGTAATTGGTCTAGCACTTTTGGCCAGTTCACTGTTTTCTACTCTTAGTATAACCAGACTACTCACTATATTATAAGCCTAGCACTTGTTCTCAATACTTCTCTACTACGTAAACTAAAAGCACTACATCTACTTACCACCCCTGAATACCCACTTCCCTTAAAGGTACATCACTCCCTTATACTGTTCTAGCATATCGGTGGTAGATTTATGCGTCATCTCCAATTCAGCTGGTCAATCTGGGTATCTTGAGACAATGCTACAATTGTCTCATGTACACAGACAATCCTCTCCTCCTCCCAACAAATACATGTGAGAGATGCTAGCCAAACTGGAGGCTGAACTCTCTCAACTCAGGGTTGGCATGACCAGACAGGAGGAGATGGCAACCACACACACACAACAATCCCAGTCCCACATAGACCTACCACAACTGCAAACCAAACACATAAAAACACAAAGACATACCGGAGGCTCTAATAAAAACTTACCAAAACAACAGAGGCTCCCAAGCAGACATCCAAAATCCACCACCTCAAAACAAAACACATGCGACACATACTTCAATAAATCAGTGTGTCAAACAATCACAGCCCTTAAGGCCAAACACCTTGCCTGATACACTAGTAATAGCTGACTCTATAGTCAGACACACTGATCTCCCGCTGACCAGGCTGAACAAGGAGAAGGTGACTGTGAGCTGTCTATCGGGAGCTAGGATCCGCCACATAACACACACTCAAGTCACTCCAAAGCAAGTACAAATATGACTCGTCATTGTCCATGCTGGTGTGAATGACCTGAGATGTACCTCCTGGACTAGATGAAAAGAGACATAGAGGAGGTCTCCGATTATAGCCCAGGCTGGTATGACCCTGACCCTGAACAGCATCTTGCCCTCACCAAGAATGATACCACAATACAAAGACAAGATGATCATCTTTAACAATTGGCTCAAGTACTGGTGTCATTCTAAGGGGATCCAATGTCTGTCTGCCTGGGATGACATGTTGGACAAGCCACACACCTGTCACCACTGGGCTTCTGGATATTGGCTAAGGCTCTTGCCACTCTATATAGTTTTTTAGGCAAGGGCTCAAAAAAAGAAACTCCTTAAAAACAAAATGGAAAAAAAAAAGGGGTATATAAAGCAATGCCAGTCTAAGAATCACCAGAAGTCGCGCGAAGATGGTGGCACTTGAGAGTACTGATCCTCAGCAGTACAAAACATCTGGATCAAGGCAGTAACTGAAACCCCCTTCAAGGCCAGGCTGAGGCCCCCATATCAGCACTTTCTGTATACTGTGATCATGCGAACCACAAGGAAGGTCCAAATCCATCAATAACCACAAGTTACACCTCAGTGTCCATTCATCATGACACCTGAGCATCAGAGACCATACAGGTGCAACTAACCATAGGCAAAACTGCTATACATCTGGTAGCATGTTACAGACCACCCTCCCAATCTCAAGAACCCCACTCAGCCTTCCTGAAGACATTGGAGGATATGAATGTATCACAAAATACCATCATACTGAGAGACTTCAACTACACAAACATAGATTGGGTACATTATTCTAGCCCTAATACCCTAGCCCAAAGGTTCCTGGAATTCATAAATTCAAATGCACTGGAACAACTGGTCACCTCTCCCACTAGGGGAGATAATATACTAGACCTGATCATCACAAACATGGGGACAAAATGCTCCACACGAGATATACCTCACTAGTGAGATCTGACCACAAACTAATCACCCTGGATATACATATCCCACCTCCACCCCCAGCACAAAAGACCACAGTGAAAAACTTCTCAAAAGCAGACTTCACTCTTCTTAAGACTGAGATGGTATCCTTTAAGCCCACTGTGCCAGTAGATACCACATCCCACAATGCCGAATCCTTCACAAATGCTTTCTATGGACATCTCCAAGAATGCATGGATCATGCAATCCCAAGCAAATCCAAGTCCCTCTCCAACAAAGGTAAGCATCCTGTCTGGTGGACCTCAACCATAAACAAATTGTATAACAAAAGAAGGAAGCTACTGCACGTCAGAGCAAAATCCCATGAAGGGAAAACATCTCTGATCAACATTAGCAGAAAACTACGTTCTCTCATAAAAATATCCAAGGCCAACTTTGAGAGAAAAATCGCTAAGGACACTAAAGATGACCACAAAGCCTTTTTCAGCTATGTTAGAAACCTGGGTGGAAACCCTCAGATATGCTCAGAGTTGGTTCAAAACAACAAAAAATACACTGAACCTACAGATATTGCCAACATTCTGGATGACAGGTTCAGTGCAAATTTCTCCCCTCCTTCACCCCCAAAAGAAGAAATACTTATCCCAGCTGAATGTAATCTCCCTGTCATCTCAGATGTCCAAGTGAGAACCGCCCTAAACAAAGCAAAAAACACAGCATCAATGGGAACTGATGGTATTCCAGGTTGCGTGTTACGTGAACTCCAAGAGGAGCTAAACCCACACATAAAAATGCTATTTAACCTTAGCCTTACTTTGGGATATGTACTTGAATACTGGCGTACAGCAACAGTGGTCCCACAAGGGGGGTGCCTCTACACACCCTGGAAACTACTGCCCCATAAGCTTAACCAGCCTGGTCTGCAAAGCTATGGAAAGAATCATTCTGGAACTTATAAACAGAGACATAGGGGACCTACAGACACTTGACCCCACCCAGTCCGGCTTTGTAAAGGGCAGATCCTGCCTTTTAAACCTGGTTGACTTTTTTGAAACAGTCACTAGAGCCATTGATGAGGGCAAAGCAGTCAATACAGCATACCTGGACTTGGCTAAGGCCTTCGACACAATACCCCACTCAGGCATCATTGATAAGCTCAACAGCTTAAAAGTAAACCCTTATGTCACTAGATGGGTTGCAAACTGGCTAAAGGACAGAACCCATAAAGTTAAAATCACTGGAGCAATGTCAGACTCAAAGCCAGTCACAAGTGGTGTCCCACAGGGATCTGTCCTGGGACCCCTCTTGTTTGGCATTTACTTCTCAGATGTTAAAGCAAACATGGGAGGGCTGTGGCTGACAAAGTTCGCAGATGACTGCGAACTAGGTGCCATAGTCGATACACCAGCAGACACACACATCCTACAAAAAGGCCTCACAGAAACGGACAACTGGTGCCGAGTCACGGCCTTAAACTAAATGCCAAAAAATGTATAGTCATCCCCTTTGGGAAAAACAAAGTACCCACAAATTATCACATAGACAGCAACCCACTGAGTATGGAAAAAGTAATCAGAGACCTAGGGACCCAAGTCGACAGTGACCTCTCATTTGACACCCACGTTGCCAAAGTGGTTAGAAAAACATTCTACCTTGCACACCTCATCATGAAGGGATTCACATCCAGATCCAAGAATGTCATTGTACTATATTCCTCCCTCATCAGACCCATGATTGAGTACAATGCCCCATTTGGTATGTACCTCATCTGGCATTTGCAACAGCTGGAGAGACCACAAAAGTACCTCGCCAAGAGGATCAAGGGTCTCCAACATATGTCTTATTCTGCCAGACTAAAGAAACTTCAGCTCTATTCAGTAGCATACCGCCTGCTCAGAGGTGATCTCTGCCTGGCGACAAGGCCATGTCAAATCAGGATCTGATGGGCATGCTCCACCTCAAAAAATCTAAATCCATCAGGACCACGAGCGCTAAAGACTTAAACCTCGACACAAGTATGAATAGGACATGCTGGAGGGATAGATTCATAACCCAGAGGCTTCCCATGCTTTGGAACAAGATCCCAGTTCGTATTAGGCAGAGCCCCTCACTGACTCTCTTCAAGAGAAATCTTGATGAGTGGATGGGAGATCGTAAGTTTACTCCAGGGGTCACATCTGTGTCACTGCTAGACAGGGGCACAGTAAACTAATTCTATTATATAAGGGGACCTTCATTGTGTCACTACTAGACAGAGGCACAGTATTCTAAAATTATTCTCTACATTTTTTGTACCATTTCATGGGGTGGCAAAAGCCACATCACTATGGCTAGACTTACAAATGCCCCAGGGCAGATAGCCTAGTACTATACTATGAAACTATGAAACTATGTGCAGGGGTGTCATCCGTATACCCTTCTGTGACCTGTGTCACACATTCCACTTTAGGGTTTATTGTGTATACACCTTGGTGATGCAATTCACATTCCACATTAGATATGTATTGTATGTGAACATAGTCATAGCTGTGAACCCTGTGAGTAGCTCACACTGTATAGCAATTGTGAAGTGACATGAGTCCCTGCAATGGCTATGCACATCTGCTCAATGTGTAGTATGTCCCTGCATATTTGTAGGGTGGACAAACAACATTGCATCAGCTGAAGGCCCATGTTAGTATAACACGTCCCTGCATTGGGACACCATTACCATACTGTAGATTGAAAAGGACACCATTGTGTTACATATGTATGCATGTCATTCAACATGTTAGTAGAAGACATGTCATACTACATGTGATTGGCAAGGTCATACACCACACAGCAGGCTGGTGTACTGTAAACCTATGCTGGTCTGTGGCACCATTGCAAAGTAGGAACAGCCATGTCAAACATGTGTGTACAGCCACATGCACAATGTCTACACTCAGCTCATAGGTAGGTGGAATCATGTTGAACAGACATGCACTGCTTTGGGGAGATATGCAAGCTAGGGCTCAGGCAAACATAGTATGCAGTCAACATACCCTACTGCTCATGTCCTCACACATAGGGGTGGTGGCCAACACAAAGCATCAGTGGCATATGTACAAAGGTCGGTGATGGTTCATTAACATGTGGTGTATGTTGCACACACCATGGCAGTGCAGCACAATGGTGCAAAGTGCATGCATTGTATTGCATGTATGGGGCATAGGCTACTAACACAAAGGGTGCAATACAGGTATGTATTCTAACCACCACTATAATCATGTAAGGTGCATGCTGTCTGCTATACCACATGCATGCTGTTGTGTGCAACTAAGGGATGTATGATGACTACCACTATAATTGCCTAAGCTGAAACTATAATTGACTAAGCCACATCACAGTTATATTCTCTCATGTTTCAATTATGTTTACTGTTCTAATGTTCCAAGAGCATGATAGCTGTGTAGTAAGCTGCTGTGTTCAGAGCCGTCACATCCATAGTGGGTGAAATCACAGGTATAGTTACCTGGAGCGCGGAGTGGGTAAAAGTGTGGTATGCTGGATGACAAGGGTAAAGGACAGTGGAAATAGTGGTATCTCTTTGGGCAGCAGAAATACCCACTGCCATGACAGCATGCAAACACAGACACACCCACACACTCAGTGATTCCAGACACAGTAACACACAGTTGCCAGTGTTTGGATGTCAACCCCTGCCTATGTGCATATCATCATTATAGTAACATGCAATTACAAGATGCGCCACAGAGATTACACATGTACAGGTATTTGGAATTGCCTAAGATCGAGGACATCGACAGGGATACTACAGTGCAGTGAGTGTATGTGGGGGGGTCTATCAGTAGGCTATGTAACAACAAGTCACACCCCAGGGCATACATGTTAACAGGTGGTAAGTATGTCCATCAACGATTGATGTTATCAACAGGGGTGCTACACTGCTTTGAGTGGATGGGGGGAGGGGGCATTAACATTCCACTATGGTAACATCCTAACCACAGGAACCGGACAGCTATACATACGGACAGCCACACACACATACACACACACACACACACACACACACACACACACACACACACACACACACACACACCGACATTCACAAAGATATACACTTATGTCACACACATACAGACACTTTACATGTGTGTGGTTTAACCACCTGCCTATGGCTTTCTTTCTACGCTTCACTCTGTACTGGTGTCACCAACAGTGTTCAGGAGAGTTATAACATGTGGGATGTATTCCCAACCATACGTGACATATATGGACACACCCCACACGTGGCAGTACTGTGAAACAAACACATGGCTATCTCATTATAGGTACTACAGCAGTACAGCAATATCACATCTGGTACAATGCTTACTGACTATTTCCTATGACAACTGTGCTGATATATGCACAATATATGCACAGGAGAGGTATTAGTGTTACAGGTGTCATGGGGTTTGCCTTCGGTGTCACCCTTACAGCATTCAACATTGTCTGTCTTCTACTTCAATTAAGAAAACCTGACCTTAGCAGGTGTACAGGTTATTGTAGGACTGGTTGTAACACACCAGTGAGCTGTCCTCAGTAATCATTCATCTGCAAAGAAGACCCACCACTTAGTAGTCATGTCCAAACATCCATCCATACCTAATGTACGGCTTACTGTACTTAGAGTATATCATCATATACAGTTGCCAATGTTGAGGCTGTATTGCAAGATCATGATGTACTAAGACAACAGTCACCTTCAGACATCAGATACTGCACACACATGGAATCTACACAAACAACAATACATGTACACATATGCAGTCTACATTAGTATGTGCACTAACAGGTCATGAGGATACATTCCACACCTTCCCCACTTCATGTCTGAAACATAGCCGAGCATCTGTGGCTTGTACATATCTCACCCCAGCATGTACTGGCTATTGTGGTACTAAGGCTAATGTCCAGACAGCACACAACATGCATGGCTTGCAATTGTTGACATGGGGTATATGTAGGGGCTGTGGCCACCCATGGCTGTACATGCCATGAACATATCACCTGTGACTACTCAGGAACATACAGTGCAGAGCTGGACTTCCCTGAGTCTGTCAATACAGGCCTTGTGTAGGTCCTATGGTCCTGTTATTTGGGTATGTTTTTAGGCATTGCATTAGGTGGACATGTCTAAAGACATACATGCCACATGGGGTGTTGTATGATATGATAGGTGTCATGGGTGACCAGTAGAGAGGGGGTATTACCTCTGTCAACATAGATATTGAACCTTATGTACTGTTAGCATGCTATCTGCCATGTGCATGTGTGTAATGACTATAGCCACCTGTATGTAGAAAGGTAAATGCAAGCTACGGTAATGTAATATATGTTGTATGAGTGTGGGATGTACATATCCAGGGCAGGTACAGTTAGGTCATATCCAACCATGAGGGTGTTGGTAACTGGTGTACAGCAAAATTTGACCGTGTTAATGCTGACAACATCCAAGGGACCCTGTATACAACTGAGCAGGTTACGAACAGTGGTATTATTGCATTGCATAACACATTATGCAGCTGTGTCTGTACATGGGTACATTGCACAGTTGATGTAGGCCTAGGTACAGTCCACCAATTGAGGGTTATCTGGTGGTATACCATACTATGTCATACCATATATGGATGTGTGTTGGTAGTCTAGGAACAAGGTGGTGGATGTATATGTGGATACAACCTAGAATACAGCATTTGCCACTGTTACCTGTACCTGACTCTTCTGAGTTACGTTATGTCAGAGTAGTGGTCCTTACATGTGAGTAGCCTTTATGAATATGTGTACACCACCATCTGGTATGGTCCATACCACTGTTATGGCGCACATGTCTGGATCTGAGTTATATGGTGGTAGTGCAATTGTGCACTACAGAGCCTTTAGCCAGGTGTTCCTCACTGCACAGATGTCGGTATTCCCCATTGTAGGTTCTACATTGAGCTAATGGATTACTAAAGCCACACATCTAGCACGGGTTAGCATAGGCATCCATTGCAATTGTCATATAGGTGTCAGGGTGTCACTTCTGTGTGTAGGACATTTGCCTTGGAATGCAGCTATATGGGTAAATGCGACCTAGGTATTATCCACACACACGTGTAACATGAATGCATTTGCTCTGTGTTGAAGGCTCATCATTCAGTCATGACAGCCCGGAATGACAGACACTGGACGACCTCATAATAACAGAAGAACATTGGCTCATTGTTTTGGTCTTGCAGTTGCCACCCATACCATGATATCACTGCACATGGCATTAATGTGCTTGGTAGCAAATGCCCCATGTAAGGTGATGGACAGAGGCAGAAGTTGTGTATATGACCAATGTGAGATATACTTAGAGTAGCAGTCCTGCTAATAATGACAACTACTACCACAGCTGGGAGAGGTCATCTTGTCACCTGCACCTCAGTACCATTACACAAGGCTCACACATTATGCTTGCACATGCCACTGTTCCACATATAATGCCACTGTCCACAACCTGCTATCAATGTATGCCTTTCAGGGCAGCAAGGTGTGTGATACATGCTGTAGGTAGCATTCGCCTGCATGACCCAGGTAACCTATTGTTTGTCACGTCCACACATGCATGAATGTGTATACGTAACATATATATGTCAGTATTTCATGTACATGTATGCATGTGTATCACACAGCACAGACACAGATATATCATTTACAGGCCACATACAGGTATCAGGTAGTAAACCAGGATGATGTGCATATATACTGACAGGTAGGGTGCACCTAGCTGTAAGCCTGTGTGTTTACAATAGGAGTCCATTACAACATGTTCTGTACATGTAAGTTCTTTGAGCATGCACACTGTGGCCTTCAGTGGTTAGAATCGGAGTGCATCCCAAACAGCCCTGTGCTGCTAAGTGTATGAGCGTACCACTGCCACCTTTTGTAATTTGAGTCAGTGCATCCAACAAGCCCTTTGTTACTAAGTGTATGAGCATGCCCAGTATAACCTTGAATAGTTATAGTCATTAACCTGCCCAAGCAACAAGGACCTCTGAAGCCAAAACGCAAATAATCACCAGTCACAACCAAAGTGACACATAGCTCACAACACCAGTGTGCCACCCAATAACAGCCCCTAATGCAAGACAATGTACCCAACACTTTAGTCATAGGTGACTCTATAGTCAGGCACACTGATGTCCCACTCACCAGACTGAACAAGGAGAAAATTACAGTCAGCTACCTGTTGGGTGCCAGGATCCACCACATAACGCATGCACTCAAGTCACTCCACAACAAGTACAAATATGACTCTGTCATTGTCCATGCTGGAGTGAATGACTTAAGACGTATCTCCCTGGACTACATGAAAAGAGATATGGAAGAGCTCTTGGATCATGTGACACAGGCAGGTATGACCCTAGCCCTGAGTAGCATCCTGCCTTCGCCAAGAATGATACCACAGTATAAGGACAAAATGATTGACTTCAACAATTGGCTAAGCTTCTGGTGTCATTCAAAGGGGATCCAGTATTTGTCTACCTGGGAAGACATGATCGACAAACCACAATGCTTTGCCAGAGATGGTCTGCACCTGTCACCCCTGGGATTCAGGTTACTGGCTAAAGCTCTTGCCACCCCTATAGTGCCTTTTTTAGGCAACGTTCAAAGGATAAAACCACCACCGTAACAAATAGAAGCAGGCAAAATCTGAAGGTAATGCTACTCAATGCTAGAAGTCTAAACCTCAAAATGCACTCTCTCGAGGCACTCCTAAAAATGGAGAACATCGATATCTGTGCAGTAAATGAGAACTGGTTCAAGGCTCCAGAGAGCACCCCTGCAATACCCGGCTACAATTCTTACCACACTTTTTGGCCACAAAACCAGGACTGAAACACTAAAGGTGGAGGAGTGTCCATATTCACCAAGGATATTCACACCTCCAGGCTAGTTGCCCAACACAATGCATCTGAAATTCTCGATGTGCAACTAACACTAGGTAAGACTGCAATCCAAATTGTAGCTTGCTACAGATCCCCATCCATGCCCCAAGGTTCTCACTACACCTTTCTAAACATACTGGAAAATATTAAGATACAACCAAACACCCTAATACTGGGTGATTTCAACTACCCTGCCATTAATTGGGAAAACTACTCAGGTACCAACTCCTTTTCCCAACGGTTCTTGGAATTCATAAATTCCAACGTCCTGGATCAACTAATCCATTGTCCCACCAGGGGCTCCAATATACTAGACCTGGTCATTACCAACATGGGAGATAGATGCTCCACACCAGTGGTCACCCCCTCATTGGTCAAGTCTGGCCATAAGTAAATCACCCTTGACATCCACATCCCACACCCACCCCCCAGTAAGGAAACTTCCTTTAAAAACTTCTCCAAAGCCAACTTCAAGCTACTGAAGTCAGAAGTGACAAACTTCACAACACCCACGCAGATGGGATCTGGAAGTTCGACTGCAGAATCCTACACTAAGGCACTGTACGAGCACATCCACTCATGCGTGAATCATGCCATCCCAAATAGAATCAAGATGCTCTTCTCTAAAAAAAGGAAGCCAATCTGGTGGTCTCCTGCTATAAACAAACTATACAACAGAAGGAAGAAACTGTTGCAAAAAAGAGGAAAATCCCAGGATGCAAAAATCTTCCTCACCAGCCTCAGTAAGAAGCTGATATCCCTCATAAAATCCTCAAAAGCTAGTTATGAAAATAAAATTGCCAAAGATTCCAAAGACAACCACAAGGCATTCTATAGTTATGTCAAGAATCTAAATGGCAATGCTCAGATCTGCTCTGAGTTACAATAGAATGGCATTAAATATACTGATCCCAAGGATATTGCCAATATCCTGTCAGATCGATTTAGTGCCAACTTCAGCCTACTCTCACCCTCTAAAGGGCCCATCTGAATACCAAAAGACTGCCAAATTCCGATAATCATGGCCACACAGGTAGAAACCACAATCTCCAAAGCTAAGAATACAGCATCCATGGGACCAGATGACATCCCAGGCTGTGTACTACATGAACTACAAAATGAACTGGCACCTCATTTAAGTGTGATGTTTAATCATAGCTTCACCTCAGGCTTTGTGCCCACTGAGTGGCGCACAGCTACAGTTATCCCGCTCCACAAGGGAGGATCCACCTTGGATCCCGGGAACTACCGTCCCATCAGTCTGACAAGCCTGATTTGCAAGGACATGGAATGCATTATCAAGGAACTTATAAACAAAGACATTGGCAACCTTCAAACACTAGACCCCACCCAGTTTGGATTTGTGAAGGGCCGATCTTGTCTCCTGAATCTGATTGACTTCTTCGAATCAGTCTCCAGAGCTGTGGACGATGGTAAGGCAGTCCACACAGTCTATCTGGATCTCGCCAAGGCCTTTGACACCATCCCCCACTCTGGAATCATAGATAAACTTACTAAGCTGGGCATAAATCCCTACATCACTCGATGAGTTGCTAACTGGCTTACTGACAGAACCCAGACAGTAAAAGTAGCCGACTCCAAATCCAGCTCCAGACAAGTGACAAGTGGAGTACCTCAGGGTTCAGTCCTGGGACCACTCTTGTTTGGCATCTACTTCTCTGAAGTACAGGCCAACACTAAGGGACTCTGGCTAACAAAGTTTGCAGATGACTGCAAACTGGGAGCCATTATTGAATTCCCAAATGATGTGGATATTCTACAAAAGGGCCTTACAGAAACAGATGCCTGGTGCCAGAGCCATGGGCTCAAGCTTAATGCCAAGAAATGTATAGTTATCCCCTTTGGAAAAAAACATGTACCCATGAATTACCACATAGGTGGCAGGACACTAAACATCGAAAGTGTGATGAGAGATTTAGGGACACAGGTGACCAGTGGTCTCACTTTCGATAACCACATTGCCCAAACAGTCAGGAAATCCTTCTATGTGACACACCTCATCACTAAGGGCTTTTCATCCAGAAAAAAGGAGGTCATTGTCCCACTGTACTCATCCCTCATTAGACCCATTATAGAGTATAATGCCCCGTTTGGTATGTACCTCACAAGGCATCTGCAACAGCTTGAAAGGCCACAGAAATACCTCACTAAAAGAATCACAGGCCTAATGCAGATGCCGTATACTGACCGTCTAAAAAAACTCCGGCAACACTCTGGGGCATATCGTCTACTCAGAGGCAATCTCTGCTTAACATACAAAGCCATGTCAAACCCTGAGCTGTTGGACATGCTCCACTTAAAGAAATCCCAATCCCTCAGAGCCACACACTCCAGGGATCTAAACCTTGTCATCTCAATGAACAAAATATGCTGGAGGGATAGGTTTCTGACCCAGAGACTCCCCATACTCTGGAATAGACTGTCCATATATATCAAGCAGAGCGCCTCTTTGGCCTTCTTTAAAAGGAACCTTGATGATTGGATGGGAGATAGGAAATTCACCCCAGGGATCATGTCAGTAGCCCTGCTAGACAGGGGTCTGGAGAAGTAAATATTGTGGGAAGAAATATCCAGGAAATTGTTATAGCTAGGCTTGCATAGGCCATAGGGCCGATAGCCTAGTACCAACCTATGAACCTATAGTGCATCCCAAATGGCCCTATGCCACTAAATGTATGAGCATGCCCACTGTAACCCTGTATAGTGATAGTAGTTGTCCATTCCACAGATGGCCATACTCCGGTTCAGGTTCCTGTTCTGCTACAACTATAACTCTCAGGCCTACCTGGTGATGATGTGTCTTGTTTGTGCATACAGGTTGTAATGGACACCTACTTTAAACACACAGGTCTACAGCTATGTACTTCAGGACTGTCAGTCTCCTTGTTGTTGTCCTCAATTGTAGAAGGGCAGTCTGACTGCCTTGGAATGTGTAATGTCTGTGGTGTGTCTTGTAACTGTGTAGTACTGTAATAGTGAACTGTAGATAGGCAGGAATTCTGATCCCACCACTGACAACTGTGTGTTTGTAAGTGTGTCTCAGCAAAAGCCTGAGTGTGTGTGTCAGCAGAAGGTTTTGTGTGTATTTGTGTTTGCATCCTGTCATGGCATCGGGTTTTGCTGCATTCCAAAGCTATACCTCTTTTTGCACTGGCCTTTATCCTTGTCAGCCGCTAAACCTCTCTATTCCCCTCACCACTGCAAGTAATCGGTCCTGTGATGTCACCCAGCTCAGACGTGGAATCAGTAAGTGTAATTGTATGTGTTCTGTGGCACAAACCCCAACTGCATACCACTGTACTAGTTACCTTTACATAGGCAAGACGTTCATGCACAATACTGGCATGTGTGTGCGTGTTTGTGTGTGTGACTACCCTGTAGCCAGGCATACATATGTGTAATGTCTTTTAGCACTCCATGGTAGCCATCTGTGGTGACCGGTGTCTACAAAGTATTAAATAGTTAGGAATGGTAAAGAATAGACATTCAAGCACGACTACAGTTGGGGATGTTATTTTCCTGTGCCACTGTCGAGCAGTGACACAGAAGTGGTCACCGGGGTGTAGGTCCATACCCATCATTCCCCCACCCTAACTCCACAATCCCCAGGGTAGATTACATTAGCCATCAGTACCCACCCCAAACACCACATACACAACAACCATCCCTTCTTTACTGAACTGCTTATGATTTAAATGTTATAACACAGGTGATGCTTCCGTTTTGTGCACACGTCAGTTCCTTTGGAACCCTTCTGTGTCACAAAGGGCATTCAGATGTTTGTGTGTGTGTGTGTGTGTGTGTGTGTGTGTGTGTGTGTGTGTGTGTGTGTGTGTGTGTGTGTATATATATATATATATATATATATATATATATATATATATATATATATATATATATATATATATATATGTATATATATATATATATGTGTGTGTGTGTGTATACACATCCCGTAGGTGCATATATGTATGTAGTTATGACAGTTGCACAGATGTAGACTTGTCTTTGCTGTTTGACAGAGTACAGTACATTCAAGGGTACTGTGCATATGTACACAAAGGGACTGTCCCATTTTTTTTCAGTACTGTGGAATACCTGTAGTAGGATGTGCATTATAGACTCCATGCAACATGTGTACAATCCAAATGGCTTAGTGGTACATCCAGTGACCTCCGTGTGCATGGTCCAGGATTCAAGACCTGTAAGCCTTGTTGATACTGTCAATTAGGACTGCATAAGACAGTTGTAAGCAGGTGTAAATGTGCTTTTGTGACAGTAAGCAGCAAGTAACAGACATGTACAACCCGCGGTACACTTGGAATGCCCTTCTTTAGCAATCCTGCTGATGTTACCCACCTACAAATACACCTCTGGGACTGCTGTACCCAGTAATCTCCATGATGCGTGCTGTAACTGCATAACGCTGTAGTGTGATAATCTAGTTTGGTAGGTGTTCTAATCCCAGACAGGTCAACTGTGTGTGTCTGCCTGCCTGTGAAAGAAACAATGCTTTTAGAGTATGCGCACTCTTTACAACCCACATGACCTCCTTTGGCAATCCTGCTGATGTCACCCACCTTGAAATACACCTCTAGGAGTACAGTAACCCAGTATTCTCTGTAGCACATGCTATAACTACGTATTGCTGTAATATGATAAACTAGTTACATAGGGGTTCTATTCCAAGAGAAACCAACTGTGTGTGTCTCTGTTTGCCTGAAACAAGAACAATGCTTTTTAGAGTATGCACACTTTGTACAATTCACATTACCACCTTTGGCAAACCTGCCCACTTAGGAATACACCTCTAGGACTGCTGTAACCCAGTATTTTCCGTAGCACGTCCTGTAACTGTGTATTGTTGTAGTGTGACAAACTAGCTAAGTAGGGGTTTTATTCCAAGAGAGACCAACTGTGTGTGTGTGTCCATGTCTGCCTGTGACAAAAACAATGCTTTTTAGAGTATGCACACTCTGTACCATTCACATGACCACCTTTGGCAATCCTGCTGATGTCACCTACCTAGGAATACACCTCTAGGACTGCTATGACCCAATATTTGCCATAGCGCATGCTGTAATTGCTTTTTGCTGTAGTGTGATAAACTAGTTAGGTAAGGATTCTATTCCCAGAGAGATCAACTGTGTGTGTCTGTCTGCCTGAGACAAGAACAATGCTTTTTAGAGTATGCAAACTGTACAATTCACATGACCACCTTTGACAATCTTGCCCACCTAGGAATACACCTCTAGGACTGTTGTCACCCAGTATTTTCCATAGCGTGTGCTGTAACTGCGTATTGCTGTAGTGTGATAAACTAGTTAGGTAGGGGTTCTATTCCAAGAGAAAACAACTGTGTGTGTATGTGTGTGTGTGTGTGTCTGTCTGAGACAAGAGCAATGCTTTTTAGAGTATGCACACTCTGTACAATTCACATGACCACCTTTTGCAATCCTGCTGATGTCACCCACCTAGGAATACACCTATAGGACTGCTGTAACCCAGTATTCACCGCAGGCCATGCTGAAACTGCGTATTGCTGTAGTATGAAACACTAGGTAGGTAGGGGTTCAATTTAAAGACATGGCAGGTGTATGTGTGTGTGTTTGACTGTCAGAGCCTGTGTGGAGGTGGCTGTGAGTGTCTAACCACTGGACATGTTGGGGAGTGGATTTTGTAGTTTTCCTATATGGTGTTTGTCTTATGCCACAATGTCCCCCTCATGAGGAGTACAGATGTCAGTCAGCCATGGGGCAGTGTTGCCAAGCCATACCCCTACATCTGGCCACAGGCCTGTCGAACAAGGTATGCAACCCTGCTAGTACCCGGAATACGTCCTGAACCCATGTGTCATACACAAGCACACTTGCCTAGAATATTCCGCTATGTTGCTAATACCCAGCACATTGATGACAGATGGTAGGCATGGTGTGATTGCAGTGAGCTGCAGAGGACATGGAACCCTGTACAGCAGTATAATAGGCACATAATTGCAGACAATATGCCTTCACTATGTTCCCCACTGGATGCCTGCAACATATGTGTTGCCATCACATGTGATCCACAGAGGCCGTACAATGCCTTACACATGTGCCCTGTATGGACCGATGCCACTGACACTAGGGGATACCTGTATCATGCTATCAATGCAGGTGCAGGGTCGACCTGCTGACTATAAGCAGGTTCTGCCACACCAGGCCAGTATTGGCATATTGGCGGATAACAGTCTGTGTACACAACATGTTCCAGCCAAACCAGGTACACCTGTACATGTCACTGTACATTTTTGTGGGACATGCACATCCCAGGCAATGCCCATGTTAAGGACTGTCAAACACAGACATGGCATGCATTGCAAAGCTATGGCCATACACAATGGTAACCAGGATGTCAGGGCAGTTCATACAATACCCATCTGTGTGGGTCATTGCAGACACTACACCCCTATACCACACTGCACACCATTGTCAGGTGGCATGATTCCAAGGATTACCTCACACCCAGCCTTGCAAAGCCATCTTGCACAGCCAACCACTCACACCCATGAAGCAATGCACACATGCATGGCAGTACTGGCACTTTGTGTCTGCGTGTGGGGTATGATGCTCCCAACCACAATCGTTCCCAGTATAACTCCCATTGGAATATCAACAGATGTCAAACACGTTCACATGCCCTAGCCCATAGAACTTCCGGATATACCCTGTGGTGAATGTAGTACCTGTGCATTACTGCAGTGTGGCAAACTAAGTAGTTAGGGAGTGTATTTGTGGGCCTGGCAAAGTGTGTCAATGTGAGTCCATTAGAGAGTGGTTGTGTTGACAATGAAATCTGTTCATGTGAACAGCCATGTGTGCTACACCTAATGTATGTCTACTATATCTCTGTTGCAGATGTCGCTCACCAACACACATATATGTTCTTACAGCACACCAACATGTCAGCTTTGTGGCACATGGAGTAACTGCATGCAATTGTAATAGTAATAACTAGTCAGTCAGGGGTTTGACCCCTGTACTGGTAGGTGTGTGACAGACGATGCTTAGGTTTTAGTCTCCAAGCCCTTCTCTGATGTACATTGCCTCTGTCTGTCCCTCCCACACACTCTCTGGTGGATGTGGAGGTGTACACCTGCTCAGCAGCAGCTTGTTTATTGTAAGTGATGGTCATGACCAGGTTATGGCCTCTGCTCCTATTGCAGTCCTCCTCTAGCTGATTGCATATGGAACAGCTGTGATGATGTTCCCATAGCCATTCAAATGGAAAACACAGCACAATATCTAGGAACATCATGTTGGTGTTTGTCCATGACAGTCGCTGTGAATGGTACCTGGATCTGGTGTTTGGAATTGGCATCACAGACGATATCTGGATGTTCCTCAAACAACATACACAGTGAGAAATAGTCTAATGACAGGAGGGTGATGTGCCAGACATGACTACAACATGTACATATAGCTATGCTTCATTGAGGCTACCACCAGTTTAACAAGTTGTGTGTGGTAATGGCTATTCAGCATGCTTTAAAGCTGACAAGACAGTGTTCTGTTCATGAGGGATCCTCATCTGTAGGGCCATCCGTGGACTGGTCAGTGTGTGGAACCATTTGTTTCCTGTGTTACTCACTCAACACACATCTATGAACAGCAGGAGCATAGTGTAAGGACTGCTGCCAGTACATGGTGATAGTGATGTGTTACTGACATCGCATCCCTGACTGGACATATGTCACATGAAACAGTGGTATGACAGACACTGTCTGGGGTTCTCAGTGACATGCCAATAATGTGCCACTGTTCATAGCTGCAGTCACAAGTCTTCTACACTTTGTACAGATGTCATGCAGTATATATGCATGTGCTGTGCTCCCTCTGCAAATGTATACCATCTGTTGCGTTGGGTTGATGGTCATATCTATGCATGCTGTTGTAAGTAATCCTGAATGCTGTTGACTATTACTAAGTCATATCTGTGTTTAAACTGCATCACCATAGGCTGTATGGGTTTGGAGGTCCTGGCAGAACCTCCTGTCCCACTTCAGCTGGCCATGGCACCAGGCACCAGCACATCTGGGGCCCAGCCTTAGACCTCCACCTCTGTTGGCTCTGACTCCTGCCCAGCTGGATATGACATACGCTGACAGCGCTATATAATACTGTGGTTGCTATTGATTCCCTTCTCTTTCCTTTTGTATGCTTTAATGTTACATTGTTCTTTCTTCATATATATATATATATATATATATATATATATATATATATATATATATATATATATATTTCCTATGCTGGGCACTGCTTAGACCCACCCATGTGCACTCAGACTTGCTTACTGGTACTTATATGTGTTTACTGCTGCTTTTTTCTGCTTACACCTGCTTACTTGTACCTTATTCATTATGACAGTGCCACTTTGCTTGAATGATTTTTAAGTTAAATATCTCATGCAATACTCTTATGTCAGTTTTATGGCAAAACGATATTCATTCCACATGGAAAATGATATGTGCTATTGTTGGGCTCGAACCATGAATGCCTGTTTGTTAGGTGGATGCTCTGAGCACTACACTATTGCCACTTACGTTGAATCCACATGTTTTTCTCTATTTGAATATATATGATGTGTAAGCTACACTTGGCGGAGGGCAGCGACACGCAGACACACTGCGCTTTGCTTATACCTTTGATATTGCAGCGATTCAAATGTATAATAGGGACACAGGTACAGGGAATCTAATTGTGAAAGTTCTAGGGACAGGGCTCAACATTCCACTACGTGCATGTGTGTTTGCTACTACGAGTTTATTTCACTGTTTCTGGACACTCTTGTATGCTTAGCATACATTTCGGTATCCATGGACACTGAATTACTGACTTAGTATTAGGGTCGGGCTCTACTAGCAGGCATAGTAGGTTTTGCAAGTGTTGGGGCATGTTTACGCCTCCGTAGAGCAGTTGTACATGCCCCCTGCACTCGCTCACTTTTCCTGAGCATGTCGATTTTGTGGCGGCACATCCTCATACATATTCATATGGCACTGCTGCGCCATCTGTAGTGAGGATGCTCGGCACAAGGCTAAAACCATCCTTGTGCCGAGCTTCTTGAATCCCGGGGTAGGTCTGAGACAGAAAACTTTAATAATGGCTACTCTCAACTATTCCATTATGAACTGGGAATACTCCTCATGTACCAACACCTGCGCTCAAGTCATGTTGGATTCCATCAACCCCAATGACCTGGATCACAGTAGTCATACAAACAGAGCTAACAGTATGCTACACATAGTCAGTCTCCAATGCCAATGTTATGTTTCCTAAGAGCAAAGTGATGACTGTCATGGCACCCATGCAGATGGACAATGCATGTGCAAATGCTGAATCCTACACAAATGAACCTTAAGCAGTCACATACGTGCAGTGATTGCGCCATTGAAACAGAACCAAGATTCAACCAAACACAAACAAGAAGGCAAACTGGTGACACCATGCTTTAAACTGTACCACAGAAGGTAGTAACTGTTGTAAGAGTGAACACACATGAGTGTAGGTGATCCCTGGTCAGCCTCAGTAAGATGCAGATACACCATATAAAACCACACAAAGCTACTGTGAAACTAATCAGCCACATATTATGAGGCCAAGCACAGAGCATTCTATATCTGTATCATTAATCATAATGGCAGCGACAAGACCTGCCGTGCTGCACAGCACTATGGCATGGGAAGTACTGCACCTACAGAAATAGCACCTGTTCATCCAGATAGGGTCTTGGAGAACCTAAACCCACTTCCACCCCCCAACAGGTACACTTAGTTATATATCCATGTACACTACGGGTCCCCTGTAATAACAACTATGCAGGTACAAGATGCACTCTCTAAAGCCATACATACAGCTTTCATGGAACCTGTCAACATCCCAGGGTGTATCCTACACAAATGTAAGAACAATCAACTATTCACATACACATAATATTCAGTCATAGCTCCATGTCAGGCTGTGTACACATTAAATGGTGCACAGCAACAGTTATCACACCCCACAAAGGGGATTAAGGCCAAACACAATGCCAGACACACTCATCATTGGTGACTCCATAGTCAGACACACTGACGTCCCGCTCACCAGATTGAGTAAGGAGAAGGTCACCCGACACCTGCAGTAGCTGGAAAGGCCCCAAAAGTTCCTCACCAAAAGGATAAAGGGTCTCAAAAATATGTCTTATGCTGCCAGACTGAAAGAACTCCAGCTCTATTCAGTCGCATACCGCTTGCTCAGAGGTGACCTGTGCCTGACATATAAGGCCATGTCAAACCCAGATTTGATGAATATGCTTCACCTCAAAAAATCTAGATCCCTCAGAACCACAAGGGCGTGAGACTTAAACCTTGACATGGTTATTAATAGAACATGCTGGAGGGACAGATTCATCACCCAGAGACTCCCTATGCTGTGGAACAAAATCCGGTACATGTGAGGCAGAGCACTCTGGCCTTGTTCAAGAGGAATCTTGACCAATGGATGGGAGATCGCAGATATACCCCAGGGATTACTTCAGTGTCACTGCTTGACAGAGGCACAGCAAAATAATAGGCATAGTTTTCTTCAAACTAAAGGGTTGGCGAAAGCCACATAACTATGGGCTAGGCTTATAAATGCCCTTGGGCAGATAGCCTAGTATGAACCTATGAACCTATGAACCTATATACCATTGATAATCGGAAATAGTGCACAATTACCCTGCTGAGTCTGGTCTGTAAGGCCATGAACCATAATCAACATATTTGATGTACTCAGTACAAATGTAGATGACAGTAGGGTTGATTCACACTGCATATCATGACCTTGCCAGGTTGTAGGACACTATCACCCATACTGTGTTCCAGCTACACTCAGTAAACTAAGTGTTTATTCCTATGTCACAGGAGTGGTTGGCAACTGGACTGCTGGCAGAACCTACACAACAGAAGGTGTCTGACTAATACACTCACATCAAACCAGTGCCAGCCACAGTAATGCAGGGATCATTAATGGTACTCCCCCTCTTTGTTATCTATACCACACAGACTAACACAGAAGGCATTTACCTATTGATGTTTGCAAATGACTATGAACTAGGAGCAATAGTTGACTCCATGTTTTCTGCGTTCAACATACAGAAGGGCCTTTGTGTGTCAGATGTGTGGTGTGTGACGTATGGCCACAATCTGACAGCTAAGTATTGCATTATCATCCCCTATGTTAAAAACCCTGTACCCATGAACTACCACCTAGGCAGCAGTCAACATAAGGGCAACTGTGAGTGTATGGGAGGCAGCTGGACAGTAGTCTTTCCTTTGATAGTTACTTCACCACACCAGTCAGGTAGTCATATGTGGCACCACTAATCATGACAGGGTGCCATCCATGAATATAGAGATAATTGTTCAGCCATACTCAACACTCATGTGACCCATACTAGATCACATATTTCCTTTAAGGGTTATTGTCCATGTGTAGATGGCCTACACTGCCCTTCCCAATCTCCAGCTCCACTATGTAGCATGCAGCCTACCCTGAGTAAAGCCATGTCCAACCCAGAAATGTTGGACATGCTACACTTAACACATCCTGATACCAAATAAACACATACTTTATGGACATCCACCTTTCTAGTACAAGGGTTATAACATGCCTGACAGATCTCTGTCCCATACACTTAACATACTCTTGCCATACTATGCATCCCTGTCCGGCGAAGCTGCACATTGCCCCCCTCTGTGACATGGTGTGATGAACACATTCCAAATATATCATTAACCCTGTGGATCAGTTCTTCGGCACTACTTGAACTGGCCACTGACACTTGCCTGTCTGTTGCCTACAGCTAGGTAACCTGTCTGCCTAGGCTCATAAATGGCCCAGGCCATATAGCCTACTAGTTCACTAAGACCATACATGCTATAGTTGATATCCAACCCTGCAAATACCATTAGGCTAGCTATTGTCCCATGTGTTACACATGTGCAACGCAGGCAATACATGGCAGGATGCTACACAGCTGTACAGTGCCATGTAGATGTATATGGCAAAACACATACATGTTTGCAAGTCTGCATGGTCACAGGTCATGTCCCTAATTGCTATGTATGACTATATATGTGACATATATACAGCATTAAGGTCAATTGCATTAATGTGAACACATCCAGGCATGTGCTGCTAGGTTAAGACACCAGTACAGGCAAACAGACATGCCCACGTCAAGACAACATCCACATGGAGTATGAGCAATGTCATCACATGACACACACATATATGGTGATAACATCACATCAGCAGTAAGTGTGAAATGTGTGTGACTTAAACATGTCAGTGGTGTTAGTGTCATGTGGATTTGCAAAGACTTATTTGTGATCTTAATAAATGTGATACACATGTATGTTCAGCTGTACTTCTGTACTTCTCTGTGAGTTACTGTGACCTGTCTCCATCATCATGTCTTCCAGGTATGCAACATAGCAGGCTGCTAATGTACACCCACTTGGAGGATGAGGTCCTCATCCCATACCTCCTCAACAACTATTCAACACTCTTCAGCCATTTGCCACAGGATGCACAGCAGTGAGATGCCCTGTGAAAGGAACTCTGCAGGAGGGTAAATGATGTTGGTGGTTACAATGACACCTTTCAGCAGATGCACCGACACTGCACTGACCTCATATGGTGGGCAAAACAGCATGCTAATGCAATCGCCAGGGAACAAGGTGCAACAGGTGGGGGGCACTCACCCAGCCCCCACTCACATGTACTGAGGAGCTACTGGCCAACCTGGGGACACCTGCAGATCTCCATCCACAAACTTTAGCTGGTATTGTGGAGGGGGGTGTCTCTCAACCACCGAGCCTGGAGTTGCCTGGTAAGTCAGTACTACACATATAACACAACTATATTTCACATAGTTACATGTGTTACTGTACAATATGTAATGTAACATCATATGCAAGGCATGTATGCACACATGCCACATACTATAGTCTGCTAATCTATGTATGCACAGATGTGCTTACTACATAGTATAGTGTATTGCACTGGCTTATGTGCTAACATGGATATTTCACCCTGTAGCTATCACACAGGTGTGGATAATGATCTTACTGCTGTGACACTCCTGTTTAGGTAACTCTGGCATTTTGCAGTGACAGAAGCCTGTGTCAGGTGATATTGTTATTATTGAAAAATGCACAGATCATATTAATTGCATGCTGTCTGCCATAACACACGTACACATAATGTATGGTGGTCCTGTTAATAGACACTGGTCAGACCTGCAATGCATCACAGTGGTTATTCATGTGAAACAATTGAAGACTATATGAAACACCTACACTAAACCTTCCAAACTGTCATTGCCAGATGTGTGGGCAACTGTGAATACAATGGTGGAGGTGTGTTTCACTGTTGGGACAGGTACTACATATCAGCATTACACATGTTGGGAATACAAACAGTACTGTACAGAGAGCATATGTGTGCACACACTCTAAATGTGTTGGAGCTGGAGTATGACCAGCCCACAAGATACACCCTTGTGAATTATATCCTTGCTATGAATGTCACACAATTTCATGTGCTATCTGACATGTCCATGACATGTAGTGGGCTGACTGCTCAACTGTCCTGCAAAACATGATGTCTCACATCCCATACATACTACCCTTTGTCTGCATAACCCTGTCCTCAGTGGAGCATATGACATCTATGGGTGAATGTCATATGGGATAACACTGACATGTGAAATAGATGGCCATCACAACCATTGGACAGAACATGTGTACACATGGCCATGGAGGATGGCCAGAGACATGAAGCAACCCACACAGTAGAAATGATGTATATGTGTGTACACCCTGTTGTACATTGGCTCGACACAATACAACTATGGCCTTTGCATAATGGAGATATTGCAGATATGAAACACTAAACATCATACACTGCCTGTATGATGTCTAGTGTTTCACATCTGCAATATCACCATTACCCAAAGGCCATAGTTGTATTGTGTCAAGTATGTATGCTAACCACTGTGCACAGCTTGTGTATTCATGACATGAAACCACCACATAACATGTCTTGAACATCTTGAGTGTGTCATGACATGAAAGCATTCACCTATACAGTATCCAAATACATACATGTGTTGCACAACATACAAATACAACTGCATCAGGCCACAGATACAGTACATTCACCTTGCTGGTGTCAGACATCACTATCATGCCTGCTCCTCATGTGTGTGAGGTACACAGATGGCATGTGGGACATAGAGTACTGCTAAGTTAGCCATGTGTGGGCATAGTTGCCAGGCATCAGTAATATGGTTGCAGATGTGTAGGGGTGTCATATGTATACCCTTCTGTGACCTGTGTCACATATTCCACATTAGAGTTTAGTGTGTATACACCTCAGTGACGTGGGTCACATTCCACATTAGATATGTATTGTATGTGAACACAGTCATGGCTATGAACTGTGTCAGTAACTCACACTGTATAGCAATAATGAAGCCATATGATGCCCTGCAATGGCTATGCACATCAGATCAATGTGCAGTATGTCACTGCATATTTGTAGGGCAGACAGACAACATTGCATCAGCTGAAGGCCCATGTTAGTATAATGCATCCCTGCATTGGGACACCATTACTGTACTGTAGATTGGAAAAGACACCATTGTGTTACATATGTATGCATGTCATTCAACACGTCAGCAGGAGACATGTCTTACTACATGTGATTGGCAAGGACATATGCCACACATCAGGCTGGTGTACTGTAAACCTGTGCTTGTCTGTGGCACCATTGCAAAGTAGGGACAGCCATGTCAAACATTTGCGTACAGTCAAATGCACAATGTTTGTAGACTCAGCTCAGGGGTAGGTGGAATAATGTTGAACAGACATGCACTGCTTTGGGGGAGATATGCAAGCTAGGGCTCAGGCAAATATAGTATTCAGCCGACATACCTGTCTGCTCATGTCCTCACACATAGGGGCAGTGGCCAACACAAAGCAACAGTGGCAGATGTACAAAGGTCAGCAATGGTCTGTTAACATGTGGTGTATGTTGCACACATCATGGCAGTGCAGTGCAATGGTGCAAAATGCATGCATTGTGTTGCAGGTATGGGAGATAAGCTACTAACACAAATGGTGCAATACAGGCATGTATGATAACCACCACTATAATTGTGTAAGGTGTATGCCGTTTGCTATAACACATGCATGCTGCTGTGTACAACTCAGGGATGTATGATAACTACCACTATAATTGTCTAAGCTGAAAGCCATCTGCCATATCGCCTGCATGTAGCATGTGTCCGTGCATATCTGTGCGTGTCTGTGTGTGTCTGTGTGTGCCTGTGTGTGTCTGTGTGTATTTGTGTGGTATAACTTGTAATGTACAGTTCTTGTCTTCCCCTCACAGGTGTTGATGTAGATGCATTGCCCTCCTGCGGTCCACCTGATGTTAGTGTCCCCACAGACTCTAGCAGTGATAATGATAGTATGATTGAGGCACAGGCCTGGTTGTCAGGGGCTGAATCTGTGCCACTGGTTGCCATTCCACCTGTATCCACCTCATCGTCGCACACTGTTCCCCTGCCTACACATACCCCATCACCACTGGCCATAGAGGAAGGACAGTTGGTGGGTGGTAGCATGGAACAGGGAAATGTGGAGACTATGGAAGGTGTGCCTGCACACAATGATCCCAGTCAACTGACTGGTGATGTCCCACACAGGCATGTGCCCAGTGCTGCTCGTAGGAGGACCACTGGTCAATATGCCCCTGCAAAACAAAGCACATCAGCTAGAGTCACCAGACACATGTTTCAGGCTGTAATGGAGGCACAGGCACATGCTGGATGGCACAACAGAGAAGGTCTGAGGCTTCAGAGGGCTGTTGTCTGTTCATTGACTGACAACATCCAGGCAATTGCAATAGCTCACCATCAACTTGCAGATGTTTTGGATAGACGATTGGGTGACATGGTGAGAGTCCTTGACAGTGGCATGTAAATCCTTGAGCATGTAATGTCTGTGCTGGAACATCTGGTGGGAGTAAGGCATTGGGCACGTGGATGTAGGTCAGCTACATCACCTGTTGAAGGTCTATGTGAGCATGCTACTGCACATGCCCGCTCCCATAGTGGTGGTAGCAGCAGTGCAGCTGGTGCTGTGCAGTCCACACCAGGTCACAGCAGGCCATGTGCATGTGGTCCTGGATGGTCCCAACAGGGACATGACTCCAGTAGACATGTCTCATCAGACAGTACCCAATCTGGACCTCTGCCTGATAGTGCCTGTGCAACCCCTGGCAGGTGCAGGTCACATGGCCATGGCTGAGCACTGTGAACTGTGAAACCTGCCTTGTACAGTCTGCAGCAGTCATTAATACCCCTGTGTAGGCCAGCCACACACCATACCTGTGTACATGCATACACACACACAGCAGAAACAAATGTAGGGCACCTCAACACACACATGCATAGTATCCACACACGCCCAATGATATCACAGGCTCTAACACACACACATGATGTCATCCAATGGTGCAGCCTAGGCCTCTGGCAAGCATTATCACCCTGTGCATATGATAATGTCTGCGCCGCATCCCTGTCATCCACACCATCGGTGCAGGGACATGCTCATATGGTCTGATGCAAAGGGTGAACATACTAGGTAGACAATTGTGGATTAATATTGTCGAGTAGTGTTGATAGGCAGCAGACATACCATGTATTACAGTTTTAGAATGCATTTTGTACATTTGACAATATGTATCATGTGTAACAACACTAACAGAATGTTGATCTTGATGTTCTGCCTTCCTCTTTCAGGTGTAGTTGCATGTGCCGGGGAATGTCAGTGTTTGCGGTTAGTGTCCCATATGTACATGTTGACAACTCACAGGTCTGTATGATAATACCTGCATGCACTTTGTAGCTTCCACATCACAGTTATATTCTCCCATGTTTCAATTATGTTTACTGTTCTAATGATCCAAGAGCATGATAGCTGTATAGTAAGCTACTGTGTTCAGAGCCGTCACATCCATAGTGGATGACATCATAGGTATAGTTACCTGGAGCAGGGAGGAGGTAAAGGAGTGGTATAGCGGATGACAAGGGTAAAGGCCAGTGGAAATAGTGGCTTCTTATTGCAGTAATACCCGCTGCCATGACAGCATGCAAACACAGACACACGCACACACTCAGGGATTCACAGACACAGTAACACACACTCTGACCCACGCACACAGTTGCCATTGTTCAGATGAGAACCCCTGCCTATGTGCATATCATCATTATAGTACTATGCAATTGACACACTACAGAGATTACACATGTACAGGTAGTCGGAATGGCCTAAGATTGAGGACATCAATAGGGATACTACAGTGCAGTTAGTGTATGTGGGGAGGGGATTCATCAATAGGCTATGTAACAACAAGTCACACCCCAAGGTGTACATGTTAACAGGCGGTTAGAATGCAAGTCAAAGATTGATGATATCAACAGGGATACTAGATTGCAGTGAGTGGATGGGGGGAGGGGGCATTAACATTTCACTATGGTAAAATACAGCCTCTCTCCCGGGGCCGGACAGCCTTACACATGGACAGCCATACACACACACACACACACACACACACACACACACACACACACACACACACACACACACACACACACACACACACACACACACACACACACACACACACACACACACTGTGGCATTCACAAATATATACACCTATGTCACACATATACAGACACTTGACATGTGTGAGGTTCAACCACCTGCCTCTGCCTTTCTTTCTACACTTCACTCTGTACTGATGTCAACAACAGTGTTCAGGAGAGTGAAAACATGTGCGATGTATTCCCAACCATATGTGATATATATGGACACACACACCCATGTGCCAGTACTGTGACTCAGACAACTGCCTATCTCATGATACGTATTACAGAAGTACAGCACTATCACATTCACGACAAAGCTTACTAATTCTTTCCTTTGTCAGCTGTGCTGATATATGCACAATATATGCACAGAGGAGGTATTACTGTTACAGGTGTCAAGAGGTTTGCCTTCAGTGTCAGCCTTACTGCATTCTACATTGTCTGTCTTCTACTTCAATTAACAAAACCAGACCTTAGCAGTTACACAGGTTATTGTAGTAATGGTTGTAACACATCAGTTAGCTGTCCTCAGTAATCATACATCTGCAAAGTAGCCTCACCACTTAGTATTCATGTCCAAACATCTGTCCATACCTCATGTAGAGCTTACTGTACTTTTAGCATATCACCATATACAGTTGGCAATGTTGAGGCTGTATTGCAACAGCATGATGTATTAAGACAACAGTCACCTTCAAACATCAGACACTGCACACACATGGAATCTACACAAACATCAATACATGTACACATATGCGGTCTACATCAGTAAGTGCACTAGCAGGTCCAGAGGATACATTCCACACCTTCCCCATGCCATGTGTGAAATATAGCCGAGCATTACACCATAATGGATGTTGTATTCATGTACTGGTAGGATACAACCACCTTCACCGAGTAGCCAAGTGTACATATATGACAACAGCACATATCAGCAAGATTCACACAGCATTATTCCATGTCATGCTCCTACAAACTGTTACTTGACAGTGCCATGATGAAGCCAGGGCACTGTAATGGTCAACAGTGAGCACATCATATTTGCCACACACACCTCATGTTTACTGGAAGAGTGCCAGCAATGTGCTCTGTTAGAGCTAGGCAGTACACTCATTCAAGCATGTGCGAGGTCTGTGGCTTGTAAACATCTCACCCCAGCATGTACTGGCTATTGTGGTACTAAGGCTAATGTCCAGACAGCACACAGCATACATGTCTTCCAATTGTTGCATGGGGTATATGTAGGAGCTGTGGGCACACATGGCTGTACATGTCATGAACATATCACCTGTGACTACTCAGGCGCATACAGAGCAGAGCTAGATTTCCCTGAGTCTGTCAATACAGGCCTTGTGTAGATCCTATGATCCTGTTATTTGGGTATGTTTGTAGGCATTGCATTAGGTGGACATGTCTAATGACATACATGCCACATGGGTTGTTGTATGATATGAGTGACCAGTAGAAAGGGAATATTACCTCTGTTAACATAGATATCAAACCTTATGTACTATTAGCATGCTATCTGCCATGTGTATGTGTGTAATGACTGTAGCCACCTGTATGTAGAAAGGATAATGAAAGCTATGGTAATGTCATTTATGTTGTATGAGTGTGGGATGTACATATCCAGGGCAGGTACAGTTAGGTCATATCCAACCATGATGGTGTTGTTTACTGGTGTACAGCAACAGTCAACTGTGTTAATGCTGACAACATCCGAGTGACCCTGGTATGTGTACAACTAAGCTGGTAATAAACAGTGGTATTATTGCATTGCATAACACATTATGCCACTGTGTCTGTACATGTGTACTTTGCACAGTTGATGTAGGCCTAGGTACAGTCCACCAATCAAAGGTTATCTGGTGGTCTACCATACTATGTCATACCACATATGGATGTGTGTTGGTAGTCTGGGGACAAGGTGGTGGATGTATATGAGTATACAACCTAGAATGCAGCGTTTGATGCTGTCACCTGTACCTTACTCATCTGTGATGAGTTATGTTGGAGTAGTGGTCTTTACATGTGAGTAGCTTTTATGAATATGTGGACACCACCAGCTGGAATGGTCCATACCAGTGTTATTGCCCACATGTCTGGATCTTAGTTATATGGTGGTAATGCAATTGTGCACTACCGAGCCTTCAGCCAGGTGTTCCTCACTGCACAGATGTCAGTATTCCCCATTGTAGGTTCTACATTGAGCAATTGGATTACTAAAGCCACATATCTAGCACTGGTTAGCATAAGCATCCAATGCAATTATCTTGTACGTGTCAGTGTGTTACTTCTGTGTGTAGGATATTTGCCTTGGAATGCGACTATATGGGTAAATGCGATCTAGGTATTTTCCACACTCACTTGAAACATGGATGCATGTGCTCTGTGTTGAAGGCTTGTCATTCTGTCATGACAGCCTGGAATGACAGACACTGGACAACCTCATAATAACAGTAGGACATTGACTCATTGTTTTGGTCTAGCAGTTGCCACTCGTACCATGAAATCACTGTGAGTGGCAGTAATGTGCTTGGTAGCAAATGCCACATGTAAGGTGACAGACAGCAGCAGAAATTGTGTATATAACCAATGTGAGATATACTTAGGGTAGCAGTCCTGCTAATAATGACAACTACTAACACAGCCAGGAGAGGTCATCTTGACACCTGCACCTCAGTACCATTACACAATGTGGCTCACACATTATGCTTGCACATGCCACTGTTCCAAGTATAATGCCACTGTCCTCAACCTGCTATCATTGTATGCCTTTCAGGGCAGCAAGGTGTGTGACACATGCTGTAGGTAGCATCTGCCTGTGTGTCCCAGTTAACCTATTTCCTGTCACATTCACACATGCATAATTGTGTATACTTAAGATATATATGTCAGTACTTCATGTACATGTATGCATGTGTATCACACAGCACAGACACAGATATATAATTTACAGGCCACATACAGGTATCTGGTAGTAAACCAGTATGATGTGCATATATACTGACAGGTAAGATGTACATAGCTGTAAACCTGTGTGTTTACAATAGGAGTCCATTACAACGTGTTCTGTACATGTAAGTGCATGAGCATGCACACTGTGGCCTTCTGTGGTTAGAATCAGAGTGCATCCCACACAGCCCTGTGCTACTAAGTGTATGAGCATGCCCACTTTCACCTTGTGTAATTGGAGTCAATGCATCCAAACAAGTTCTGTGATTCTATGTGTATGAGCATGACCACTGTAACCCTGTATAGTGATAGTAGTTGTCCATTCCACAGATGGGCATACTCCAGTTCAGGTTCCTGTTGTGCTACAACAAAACCTCTCAGGCCTACCTATGTACTACCTGCAGATGATGTGTCTTGTTTGTGCATGCAGGTTGTAATGGACACCTAATTTAAACACACAGGTTTACAGCTATGTACTTCGTGACTGTCAGTATCCCTGTTGTTGTCCTCAATCTTAGAAGGGCATTCTGACTGTCTTGGAATCTGTAATCTCTGTGTTGTTTCTCATAACTGCATAGTACTGTAATAGTGGTCTATATATAGACAGGAGTTCTGATCCCACCACTAGCAACTGTGTGCGTGTGTGTGTCAGCAAATGGCAGAGCGTGGTTGTATTTGCGTTTGCATCCTGTCATGACAGCGGGTTTTGCTGCATTCCAAAGAGATACCACCTTTTGCACTGGCCTTTATCCTTGTCAATTGCTAAACCTCTCTCTCCCCTCCTCCCCACTGCAAGTAATCAGTCCTGTGATGTCACCCAGCTCAGAAGTGGACAGAGTAAGTGCAATTGTACGTGTTCTGTGGCATATACCCCAACTGCATACCACTGTACTAGTTACCTTTACATAGGCAAGACGTGTATGCACAATACTGGCAAGTGTGTACATGTTTGTGTGTGTGACTTCCCTGTAGCCAGGCATGCACATGTGTAATGTCTTTTCACATGCTGCACACCATGGTAGCCATCTGTGGTGACTGGTGTCTACAAAGTATTACATAATTAGGAAAGGTAAAGAATACACTGTCAAGCATGGCTATAGTTGGGTATGTTAGTTGCCTGTGCCACTGTTGAGCAGTGACACAGAAGTGGTCACCAGGTGTAAGTCCATACCCATCATTCCCCCACCCAAACAATCCCTGGGGTAGATTACATTAGCCATCATTCTCCACCCCAAAATCCACATACACAACAACCATCCCTTCTCTGGTGAACTGATTAAGATTTAAATGCTATAACACAACAGATGTCTCTGTTTTGTGTACACGTCAATTCCTTCGGAACCCTTCTGTGTCACAAAGGGTGTTTAGACATGTGTGTGTATATATATATATATATATATATATATATATATATATATATATATATATATATATATATATATATAGCTGTGTATGTGTATATGCATTTATATTTATGTGTGCACACATCCCATAGGTGCAACTATATATATATATATATATATATATATATATATATATATATATATATATATATATAGTTATGACAGTTGTACAGATGTAGACTTGTCTTTGCTGTTTCACAGAGTACAGTGCATTCAAAGTGACTGTCCCATTTGTTTTCAGTACTGTACTGTGGAATACCTGTAGTAAGATGTGCATTATAAAATACATGCAACATGTGTGTAACCCAGATGGCTTAGTGGTAAGTTCAGTGACCTCAGTGTGCATGGTCTAGAGTTCAAGACCTGCAAGCCTTGTTGATAGTGTCAGTTAGGACTGAGTAAGGCAGTTGTAAGCAGGTGTAAATGTGTTTTCCTGACAAGAAGTAGCAGGTACAGACATGTACACCTCACAATACACTTGAAATGCCCTTCTTTGGCAATTCTGCTGATGTCACCCACCTACAAATACACCTCTGGGAGTGCTGTAACCCAATACTCTTTGTGGTGTGTGTTGTAACTGTGTAATCCTGTAGTGTGATAAACTAGTCTGGTAGGTGTTTTAATCCCAGACAGGTCAACTGTGTTTGCCTGCCTGCCTGAGAAAGAAATGATTCTTTATAGAGTATGCATACTCTTTACAATTCACATACTCACTTTTGGCAATCCTGCTGATGTCACCCACCTAGAAATACACCTCTGGGATTACTGTCACTCAGTATTCTCCATAGTGTGTGATGTAACTGCGTAATAATGTAATTAACTAGTTAAGTAGGGGTTCTATTCCAAGAAAGGCCAACTGTGTCTGTCTGCCTGAAAAAGAAGCAATGCTTTTTAGAGTATGCACACTCTTTACAACTCACATAACCACCTTTGGCAATCCTGCTGATGTCACCCACCTAGAAATACACCTCCGAGACTGGTGTAACCAAGTAATCTCCATAGCGTGTGCTGTAACTGCATAATGCTGTAGTGCGATAAACTATTTAGGTAGGGGTTCTATTCCAAAGCAAGCCAACTGTGTCTGTCTGAAAAAGGAACAATGCTTTTTAGAGTATGCACACTCTTTACAATTCACATAACCACCTTTGACAGTCCTGCTGATGTCACCCACCTAGTAATACACCTCTGGGACTGCTGTAACCTAGTGATCTCCGTAGCATGTACTGTAACTGTGTAATGCTGTAGTGTGATAAACTAGTTAGGCAGCATTTCAATTCCAAGAAATTGTGTGTGTTTGACAGTCAGAGCCCATGTGGAGGTGGCTGGGAGGGTCTAACCACTGAACATGTTGGGGAGTGGATTTTGTAGTTTTCCTATACGGTGTCCATATTATATGTCACAAAGTCCACCTCACGAGGAGTACAGATGTCAATCAGCCAAAAGACTGTGTTGGCAAGCCATACCCCTACATCTGGCAAAAGGTCTGGTGAACAAAGTATGAAACCCTACTATTACCCGGAATACGTTCTGCACCCATGTGTCATACACAAACACTCTTGCCTAGAATATCCCGCTATGTTGCTAGTACCCTGCACGTTGATTACAGATAGTAGGCATGGTGTGATTACAGTGGGCTGCAGAAGGCATGACACCCTGTCCAGCAGTACAATAGGCACATAATTGCAGACAATGTGCCTTCACTATGTTCCCCACTGGATGCCTGCAACATATGTGGTGCCATCAAATGTGATCCACAAAGGCCATACAATGCCTCACACACATGCCCTGTATGGACAGATGCCACTGACACCAGGGAATACCTATATCATGCTATCAATGCGCCACACCAGGCCAGTATTGGCATATCTGAGGATAACAGTCTGTGTACACAAAATGTACCAGCCAAACCAGGTACACTTGTACATGTCACTGTACATTATTGTGGGATGTGCATATCCCAGGCAATGTCCATGTCAAGGACTATCAAACACAGACATGGCATGCATTGCAATGCAATGGCCATACACTTGTCACCAGTATGACAGGACAGGTCATACAATACCCATCTGTGTGGGACACTGCAGACACTACACACCTGAACTACACTGCACACCATTGTCAGGTGGCATGATGCAACGATTAACACTCACCCAGCCTTGCACAGCCATCTTGCACAGCCAACCACTACACACCCATGAAGCAATGCACACATGCATGTCAGTACTGGCACCTTGTGTCTTTGTGTGGGGTATGATGCTCCCAACCACAGTCACACCCAGTATAAATCCCTTTAGCATACCGACTGATGTCAGACACGTTCACATGCCCTAGCCCATAGAACCTCTGGATTTCCCCTGTGGTGCATGTAGTACCTGTGCATTACTGCAGTCTGGCAAACTAAGTAGTTAGGAAGTGTATTTGTGGGCCTGGCAAAGTGTGGCAATGTGTCTGAGTCCCATAGAGAGTGTCGTTGTGTTGACAATAACATCCGTTCATGTAAACAGCCATGTGTGCTACACCTAATGTATGTCTACTATATCTCTGTTGCAGATGTCGCTCACCAGCACACATATATGTTCTTACAGCACACCAATATGTCAGCTTTGTGGCACATGGAGTAACTGCATGCACGTGTAATAATAATGGCTATTCAGTAAGGGGTTTGAACCTCTGTACTGGTATGTGTGTGACAGATGATGCTTAGGTTTTAGTCTCCAAGCCCTTCTTTGATGTACTTTGCCTCTGTCTGTCCCTCCCACACACTCACTTTTGGATGTGGAGTTGTACACCTGCTCAGCAGCAGCTTGTGTTTTGTAAGAGATGGTCAAGAGGTGATGGCCTCTGCACCTATTGCAGTCCTCCTCTAGCTGATTGCATGCGGAACAGCTGTGATGATGTTCCCATAGCCAGTCGCATGGAAACACAGTACAATATCTAGGAACATCATGTTGGTGTTTGCCCACGACAGTCGCTGCGAGTAGAACCTGGATCTGGTGTTTGGTAAACAGCATCACAGATGAAATCTGGATATTCCTCAAACAATATACACAGTGGAAAATAGCCTAAAGACAGGAGGGTGATGTACCAGACATGACTACAGCATGTAAGTGTAGCTATGCATCATTGAGACTACTGCCAGTTTAACAAGTTGTGTGTGGTAATGACTATTCTGCATGTTTTAAAACTGACAAGACAGTGCTGTGTTAGTGAGGGAACAGCCATCTGTAGGGCCATCTGTGGACTGGTCAGTGTGTGGAACCATTTATTTCCTGTGTTACTCACTGAACACACATCTGTGAACTGTAGAAGCATAGTGTGAGGATTGCAGTCAGTATATGGTGATAGTGATGAGGGTTACTGCCATCGCATCCCTGATTGGACATATGTCACATGAAACAGTGTTATGACAGTCACTGTCTGAGGTTCTCACAGTGACATGCCAATAATGGGCCACGATTCATAGCTGCAGTCACAAGTCTTCTACACTTTGTACAGATGTCATGCAGTATATATGCATGCGTTGTGCTCCCTCTGCAAATGTATACCATCTGTTGTGTTGGGTTGATGGTCATATCTATGCATGCTGTTATAAGTAATCCTGAATGCTGTTGACTATTACTAAGCCATATCTGTGTTAAAACTGCAACACCATAGGCTGTATGGGTTTGGAGGTCCCAGCAGAACCTCCTGTCCACTTCAGCTGGCCATGGCACCGGGCACCAGCACAGCTGGGGCCCAGCTTTGGACTTCCACTTTTGCTGGCTCTGCACCACCTTCTGGTGGAACCAACAATGAGGATGGGGCTTGTCCCCCCTGGGAGCAGGTCCAGACAGGAACTTGTCCGCTGTCGTACAGTCCCGGATGTGGTGTGTAGGGTGCTCAATAAGGGGTTTTGAGGCCAGATACAGCAGCTCAAGGGCAGAGTGTTATATTTAGAGGGTGAGCCTGCCCCTCCTAGACAGCCCTAAGCACAGCCACCTTTGTGGCTGTTTTGGTGCAGTGATGGCTGCCCATGGCTGTGGACCTCGTCCCACTGTTTCCATCCTGAGGCTCATGGGCTTGTGACTGCCAAACACCCCTCCCCTGTTCAAAGTGTATCCCCCCACATGTGTCATATACCGACCCTGTATGCTGTCTTGTCTGTCATCCTACCCAACCTATCCTCCATGAGCATACCTACTCTCCTTCCCCCACATCCCACTCTCACCCTACGGAAACAAAAGGCCAATCTGTTCCTAGAACAACATTTGCCCCATACATAGCTGTCCATTTCACACACTTGTCCACTGGACACATGTAACCTTTTTAATTTGCATCACAACATACTCCAGTTGTCCTCACCTGTGTCTCTCAGGCACACGATCCTGGTATGCACATGACTCCTAAAGGTTCCAGGTACATGTGATGCAGATGACACCATTGTACACACAACACTACCGGTCCCTCTATGGGTACCCCATTTACCTTTTCATGATGATGATGATGATGTCACACACAGCACCTTGTAAGAGTACTTTTCTCACATAATGATTGGACAGGAAATGTTGTGTTAATGTAAATAAAATGCACAGAGTGATGTTTTTGGCCAATGTTCCAATGTTTGCCTGTATTAATGACTCGTGTCTGTCTGAGGGAGTCTTGATATTACATAGGACAACACCACTACATAATACAGGCATTGCTGGTGTTTCTCTTTTTATTCATTTTTAATGCTTTGTTGTCACATGGGATGTTCTTGATATATCTATACATATGTATGTATCTATATCTGGACATAAACACACACACACATCTACATGATGGAATACATTTCCTATACTATCTACATGTTGGAATACATTTCCTATACTGTTGAAAGACTGTGCTGGATGACATGTTTGTGATAACATCCATTGTCTGTATATCTGCCATAGCTTAGTGGTAAATCATATTGGTTGTGGTGTACAGGGTCCTTGTTTCGAGCCTTGCATAGGCTGTTTATTTTGTTGCTGGACAGAACAAGGCTATTGGATACGGAGTGATTAAGGCACATTAAAGCAGTTGTGAGTGGGTGTGCCTGGGTTTTATTCGAAGCTAAGCAATGCTAACCTCCGGTTACAGTTTCTTACATTCAGTTAGCCTCTACATTGCTTCAACAGTGTGATACTCGCATACCGGCAGCCAAACAGGTTTACACCCACTTGCTCCCACACTTGCAAATGCACTGCATTTGGTGTTTGCATCTGACACTCACACCCCTTGGTGGGAGAGAGGACTGCGATATTACCTTGTGATGCCTATTATATCAGATTACATGCCTACAGTATTGGGAATGTCTCCCCATTAGGCGTAAGCATGCCGTTCAACTGTATGGAATCTGCGGCCTGTCCAGAGTTTGATTCATACTATTGCTGTGTTCCTGTTACAGTCTGCACCTGTCTGGCTAATACATGGGAACTGACACCATTCAATGCAAACAAGTAATTGGGTTTTGGAAACCACATCCTTCAGCCGAGTCATGCTACTGCATACCTATTATTCTATCATCTTTCTAAGGTTGTAAGTGGAATATGTGCTTTCTGTCCCTATCAGTCCTCTCAAACAACTGGGGACAAATATCAACTGAATCAGGGACAAGTCATGACAGCATCAGGGACACATTTAAAATATTAGTGCTATTAACCTGACACATTGACAGACTCAGAGCATATGAATTAATACACATTTTCTGAGGTAAATGATATTTATAACTCTTAATTGTTGTCATTATTCATTACGTGTAATTCACCACCTTTCCTCCAAAAGTCACTAGTTTTAGGCAGGATTAAGTGGGATAGAGTTAGAATTTGAGTCAAAATCAGGGATGTCCCTGGAAATCAGGGACAGTTGAGAGGCATGGTCCCTATTTGTACCCCCAATGGTTTATGTCCTGCCCAGTGGATTTCCTCTTAGGGATTGAGAGGTATGGGCATAAGCTATGCCCATTTCAGAACATTACTTACATCCCTGGGGCGGACCTAATATGACTGTGCCAGCCAACACCTGCATGCCTAGGCCCATAATTGCATACCCATAGTTCCCCCACCTGCCCCTCCTCTACAGCACTCTTCCTTACCGTGGATGCAGGTGGGGTATAAACACACCACTACACACTGCCCACTCTCTGCGTGTCAGTACATATGTCGTACATTGTTTCAACCCATGGGTTATCAGGCTTGCACAACCTACTGGTCAGTGTATGTCTACAGCCTGGTTTGATGAATCATTACAGGGACTGACTCCGATGATCATGATCAGTAATTTTTGGGTGTCCCACAAGGGACATTGATGTCTTTGTTTCAAGATTAGACCTGGCAGGTCTCTCCCACTGGTAGTATCCTACCGGTGGTCTGGGAAGCAGTGGTGTGTTGACTTTTATTGTTTGCCTGTATGTCTCACCAGCCTAGCTGGGGTGGGGGTGATGCTACGTGTTACACATTTGGTTATTGGACCCCTCACCCCCATATGCACGGCCTGTGAACATATGTAATTCGTAACTGCTGTATCATATTCTAGCTATATACATGTGTATATTTACAGTCACATATATATATATATATATATATATATATATATATATATATATATATATATATATATATATATGTATACATTTGTACTGCAGAGTGGGAGAAGTTTATCTCTATGTCGCTATGGGTAGATATACACACACATACCTCTACATATATGCATCTACATCTGGTTATTCCTTTCCTTGCCATATAGATTACACTTGCACTAAATGCCAAAAAATGTATAGTCATCCCTTTTGGAAAAAACAAAGTACCCACAAATTATCACATAGACAGCAACAACCCTGACGGAAAAGTAATATTTATTCTGTACATTTTTGTACCATTTCATGGGGTGGCAAAGCCACATCACTATGGTGCTAGGGCTACAAACACCCCAGTAGATAGCCTAGTACTATGAAACTTTGCTGCAGTGGGACTCATAGTGGGTGTGGCTCCTCATTGGGTGATGCCTCTGCCCAATGAACATATTTGCTTACATCCCTGGGGCTGTCCATATAGGCCCACATCAGCCAACACCTGCACACCTAAACCCATAACTAGCTACCCATAGTTCCCCCACCCGCACCTCCTCTACAGCACCCATCCTTACTATGGGTCCTGGTCGGGTCTGAACACACCACTACATGTTGCCCACTCTCCACTTCACGGGACCCATGTCATACATTGTCTCGACCCATGGGACATCAGACTTTCCCACCCTTGTATTCCGAGTATGTACACACCCCAGCTAGAATGTTCGGCGTATCACCTTCTTTTGGTCTTATCAATTTTTGGGGTGTCTCGCAAGGGACGCTCCTGTTTGTGTTCCAAGATTAGATTTCACGGGTGCATTGTGTAACCCCCCAGGTTGTATCCTGCCTGTGGTATGGGGAGCAGTGGACTATTTACATTGTTTGCTGGTTTGTGTGTATGTTTCTCGTGTTCGGCTGGGGGGGGGGTGGAAGGTCATGCTACGAGTTTCATGTTTCTTGCTTGGGCCCCTCACTTGATTGGCATAGCCTGTGAATATATATCATTCTTGTGTGCTGTTTCCTATCATAGCTGTATATCTGTATATATCTACGCACACACACACACACACACACACACACACACACACACACACACACACACACACACACACACACACATATATATGTATATATATATATATATATATATATATATATATATATATATGTATATGTCTGCAAGTAGATATATATATATATATATATATATATATATATATATATATATATATATATATATGTATAGTTTTATATATAAATATAGATATATTTATATATATATGTGTGTGTCTGTAAAGCAATGCATACCCCGCGCAAATGCACTTACATATGCTTACTGGTGTTTATATATGCTTAAACCTGCTTACTAGTGCCTTATTCATTATGACACTGACACTTCGCTCAGTTCACTTTTAATTGTTATTTTGCAGGTTATACAGTGGACAGATGTCAAAGTATGTTCATGTACAGATTACCGCTGGTAAATAGTATTTGATACAGTGGGATTCAGAACGGGAATGTCTGTTCATTAGGCGGTTGCTCTAAGCAATACACTATTGCTTTGCTGCTTCATTTGCATATATACCCATATACCCATGACTCCTGGTTCCCCAAATACCCACCCCAATACCTCACTAACACTGCAGTCATCCATTCTCCAGTTGGATTTGCGGTGTATCCACACCACTACACTTTGGCCACTCGCTACTCCCGTAGACCCATCCCATCGGCTGACTCACTCCATATATCCTCAGAACTCCCAAACTTTTAGTCCACAAACATTGGTGACATGAGCGACCAAAAGGCACTATTCGCAATTTTTGGGTTGTCCCACATGGGACACGCATGTCTTTATGTCAAGATTAGACTCTATACTTCATTACATCCTTACTCCCGTTAACATGACACGACAATAAATTAATAAGTATGACTAGGTGGTAACGCACACTTTACATATGATGGCCTAATTATGTATGTGTTTGGCATATTTCTTTTACAAATAGACCGGTTTAGTAATTGGCGTTGCTGTAGCAGGCAGATCACAGGAATGATTACATCTGTGAGAAAGTCCTCACATTTGATTTTTTCAGCACAGCACTGACTTCGGACATTGTACACACTTTCTGCATTTTAGCAGTTTCATCCCTTCCCTCTTATGCACAACCTATGATTCTATCTACTGTCGAGGTTTGAAAGGGCACATTCATGTTATTTATGTCTGCAAATGGAATGAATGTGTTACAGAGAACTTACTTCTACATATAGACATCTGCATGTGTGTATGCATATATACTTATAACAAACACGTTGACCTCCATGAGGCGGTGCAATTAGAACCAGCCCATTCAAACCTGGCATGCCTGGATTCATAATTTCATACTCGTAGTTCCTCCACCCCACTCGTGTTCAACATACACGCATACCATCCATTGTCCAGTTGCTATCGCAGCCATGACACACCTCCACACATTGCCCTCTTCCGAGCGTTAGGGGCCCTACATGTATGTTGTCCCAACCCATGTATTCTCAGGCTCTCCCACCATTTAGTCCTTGAACATACCTGCCCTTGCTTGTGTAATGGTCGGATGGCCAAACATTCTATCAATTTTTGGGTAGTCCCACCAGGGACTACCCTCTGATTGTAAAGTAGACTTAGCAGATCAACAATGTTACTCCCACTGGTAATATCCTGCCTCTGGTGTGAGTAGCAGTACTTTGCTCACTCCTGCACAGCTTGATATGACATACGCTGACAGCGCTATATAATACTGGGGTTGCTGTTGATTCCCATCTCATTTCTTTTGTATGCTTTATTGTTACATCATTCATTTTTCATAAATATATATATATATATATATATTATATCTGTACATACTTGTATACATTTCCTATGCTGGGCACTGCTTAGACCAGTGCAAGCTCACTCAGACTTGCTTACTGGTACTTATATGTTTACTGCTGATTATTTGTGCTTACACCTGCTTACTAGTGCCTTATTTATTATGACAGTGCCACTTTGATTGAATGACATTTAGTTAAACATCTCATGCGATACTCTTATGTCAGTTTTACAGCAAAACGACATTCATTCCACATGGAAAATGATATGTGCTATTGTTGGGCTTGAACCGTGAATGCCTGTTCATTAAGTGGATGTTCTAAACACAACACTATCAAAGTTTACATTGATTCCACATGTTTTTCTGTATTGGAATGATTCTGATGTGTATGCTACGCTCAGTGGAAGACAGCGACGTGCAAACATGCCGCACTTTGCTTACACCTTCAATATTGCAGCAATGTTTGTTGTTGTTGTTTGTCTTTTGGCTTTTCCCGGTTAGGGGTCGCTCCAGCAGAACTCCGGTCCGCTAATGATTGGCAGTAAATTTTCATGAACTCCGCGGTGCCAGCTCGATGTTCAACCTTCAACGAAGGCACGCCCATTTACGCATGTCTTTCGAACGACCACCCAACCGCGGGGAGGACATGCAGACTCCACACAAAAGGCACTCCCTGCACTCCAGCCAAGAATCGAATGGGAGAACCTCTTGCTGTGAAGCAACAATGCTACCGCTGCACCACTGCATGTATAATAGGGACACAGGGAATCTAATTGTGAAAGTTCTAGGGACGGGGCTCAACATTCCACTACGTGCTTTTATTTCACTGTTCGTGGACACTCTTGTATGCTTAGCATACATTTTGGTATCCACAGACACTAAATTACTGACTTACTATTAGAAGCGGGCTCTAATAGCAAGCATAGTAGGTTGGGCAACTGTTGTGGCATGTTTACGACTCCGTAGAGCACTTGTCCATGCCCACTGCACTAGCACACGTTTCCTGTGCACGTCGAGTGTGCGGCGGCATGCCCTCATACATATTCACCACCTGCACCATCTGTAATGAGGACGCTCGGCGCAAGGCTAAAACCATCCTTGCGACAAGCTTCTTGAATCCCAGGGACAGTGTTTAATTCTCATCTTTGTAAAGTAAATTGGCTTGGCCTAAAATATCCTACTAAGAAATCTAGTGAAGTAGTTAGCTATGAGTTTATGAAACCATGAATCTAAGGAAAACAGAAAATGAACATTTTAGGGAGCATTCTGTAAATGTGAATAGTATTAAGAATATAGCAAGAAAGTTGGCCGCAGTCATGCAGTGGTTAGCGTTGTTGTGTGGAGTCTGCATGTCCTCAGTGTGATTGATTGAGGGTTAAAAGACATGTGTGAGTGTGTGTGTGTGCTCTGAAGGCTGGGTGTTGGGCTGGCAACATGACACTGTAAAAATTCACTGCCAATCATAAGCAGACTGGTGATCCACTGTGGTGACTCCTAAATGGGAAAAGCCAAATGATTGAGACTATAGTAAGAAGAACAGGAATTTTGGAGTGGTGTAATACATGTGATGTAGATGTAATTATATTAGAAGACACAAGACTTTCTCTAATTAGCTCCCAGCAGAATAGATCTCCCATACAATTTCCCTTCTAGCTGCATGCTCAACCAGGAATCTACTGCCCATTATAATTGAACCTGAAGAAAAACATACCAAAATAAAACAAAGAACTGCAAGAACTGGTAAAACTCCATGGCATTGCATTACAGTCTACACAGCACCCCAAAGAAAATGGTTCCAAAGATATTTTTAAAAACTTCCACTTTGCTTAGCCAACAGGAGTGAACATTATGAATATAATGCCCATTATAATTACTCATGATGACAAACATACTAAAATAAAACATAAAGAACTGCATGAACTAGTAAATGTCTGTAGCACAGCATTACAATCTACCACTGGCCAAGAAGCACCCAAAGGAAAAGGATTCCAAAGATATTTTTAAAAACTTTCACAACAGAAGTGAACCATGAAGCAGTAAACTTTTCTCTGGCAAACAAGAAACATGAGGTCCCCACACCTCCTGATTGTAACACAACTTCTTTTTAACCCTTTCTTAGAAACTAAATGTCACAATTGGACAAAACTATTTTCTTCTTACTATCTCCACTACCATCCATCCCACAAACTGGTAAGGTTCCTGTTTAGTCTAAGTTTATACTCTTCTAAAAAAAAGAGTGGGGTTCTAATATGGATGAAAATTTAGTATGATTGTGTAAACAGAACTGTATATCTATATATTTGTCCATCTGTAAATATTTGTAAATATGTAAATATTTTATAAATTAGAGTTATTTTTGTATATAAATAAAGGGTCCCTTCTCTTTTCAATAGGTGTTATGAGATCTTTTGCTTCTACCTGAGCTACTATCAATTCAGGTAGATGGGATTTTGGTTTAACATCTCATCTGAAGGATGACAAAGTCATGAGTGCAGCAGCACATTTACCTGGTGTGAGAATAGAACCCACGGCCTTCTATAAGAAATGGGAGTGCATTACATGTTGCACCACTGGTCTGTCTATCTGTGTCTGTTATCTTACTGTCATGTTGGGTTAAGTAGCTGTCCATCAAAGAAAAGTCCTAACTTGACATCTGCTCATTGATGTGTATAAATTGCCCAGTAAGAGCAACCACCTTATTATTATCTTAATGATCTCCTTGCAGAAATAACTGTGCCAAAAGGGCCTTTTCAGTCACCAGCTCCTAAATGAGGAAGGGTATTCTATAATGCATCTTTCCCTAACCTCTGTGTTGCTCTTAAAATCTACTCCAATAATGAATCTAATTGCAGGTACATTAATAGTGTCATCTTAGAGTAGGGCATCATTTGCAATCTCAGGTACTAAAATGTTAGTGTCCTACAGTATACTTTTCAAATGTCAATGTCTCTTAAAAACAAAATCATGCAACATAGTTGTCAGACTGCAAATTCTTTCTTTTTATAAGTAAGACTGTATCAACTCTTCAGTCCTGTAATGAGTTTTAAACAGGTTGTAATTATTTTTTTTTTACTTTTCTTTCTTATATTTTGTTTTTAATAACAATTAAATTGTGGACAACAATTGATTCATTTTGGATGATCCAGTTATGTGATTAATAAATATAAATAAATAAAATATAGACATCAGTACAATGCCTCTTGTGAATATTTGATATAGGGTATTTTCCATTTTAGTAAGTTTTATTTGTTTTTTTATCAGAAAAGCAATTGTAATGCATGAAAACATAGAGTCCTGGAAATCAAATGAGATGAGGTGTTCTAAACACTTTTATAAAATATTCTGTATGTATCAGGAATATCTTTTCATGACACGTTGTCCCAACTTTGACTGAACTGCCTAAAATCCATAAAGCCACAGTAATCATTCAGAGCTAATGAATTTTCATAAAAAATGCCCTCTTGCTATGTCCAATTATTTACAATTCAATGATTTATGAAATTTAGTTCAGTTCTCAGATGGGGTGTCCTCCCTGTATTCACATGGGTTTTCTTTTGGTGCTCCAGTTTCTTTCCACATTCCAAAGATAAGTAGGTACATTGGGCACTCTAAATTGGCTATAGGTGTGAATGTGCATGCAAGTGTCTGGTGTGGAAGAACAGCTGTGGCAGGACTAGTCACCCTGTGGCATGAACTTTGGCTCTAGTTGATTGTCACTGTTGAAGTGGCACATAGACCCCATATGCAAAAATGTGAAAAAGGCATTGTGGATGGATAGATGGATGGATTTCAAGCCCAGAGCCTATAAAGGCCATTTAATGGCTTGCTTTAATTTAGACAATGTTGAATATAACACATTTTAAACTACAACTCCAATAGTGACTTAAACATTAATAAACTAATTGCAGACCTAAATCTGTAAGTAAAGTGTTCCATAATCTCCAAGCCCTAAAGTGGAAAAATACTGCAATTTTAAATAAACAGTAGATACATGAATTAATAAGTTACTATTCCTATTATTTAAGCTATGGTTGATAAAACAACTCCCATCCTTACAGAAAACACTTCATCCTTAGTACACGTGTACACCAAAACTAAATCAGCCCTTAGTAACCTATAAACCATTGAATAAAGTGATAAGTATGCAAGTCACATTACATATGGTAAGGATTCACATCCAACTATTTGTTTGGTAAATATTCTTTGGACACATTCAAGCTTACCCAGCTGTGAAATCCCCAGAACATAAAAAGAACCGCAATATTCTCTCATAGGGTGAATAGCAGCAGAAAATAACTTTACTATAACAACTCGATCAGTAGATGTAAAAGTCCGGAAAATATTCTTTATTAAATGATAACATTTCCTAACAATACAGTTCATATGAGTTTCAGGGTGAATCAACAGTTACACATATATCCTTAACTTGTTTTACTGAGAGGCAAATAGAACTATCCAAAATGTAATGACAAATATTATTAATGATGCCCAAATGAATTTTTTAACCTGGGGGGAAAAACACAAATTTTTTTTTGAATT